>NC_067398.1:322003337-322118337 GCF_016432865.1 Antechinus flavipes
TAGCTAACTAGACAATATCTAAAGGTCCCTTCTAACTCTTAACAACAAAATCTGCTCTCTATGCTGAGTTTTGCCACTAACTATGAATTTGACCCGGATAAAATCATACTGTTTTGATATTCTTAGTTTTATGGCACTTTAGAGATAGAAGAGAGTTTATTGTGATAACTCTAATCCAATTCCTTTTGTTTTACTGAGAAGGAGTCTCTCCAGTAATAGCTGTTCTAGATCATAGAATCTTTATGTATTTTTTTTCTGGACAATTTTATAAGGACAATTATTCTTCATTAAAGATCTAGCCACAAAAATAGGTTTGGATCTAGAGTCAGTTAGCTACTTTGAAAAAAATGTTTCTACCAATTACTTTATCTTTTCCTCTTTTCTCAACATTCAATAAGCCCAACCCACATCTACAGAGATGGATGAAAGCTATAATTTTCATTAAAAGACTCATGGATATTCCAAAAAAGTTACACAGATTCTGAAATGAAATTACAAACAGATAATTAACCTAAAGTCTAGCTCATTGGCAATCTGTTTCCAGTTTCTAGTTATATATGCCAGAAATATGTAAATGTGATGATTAGGTAATTTCAACAGAGAAGTGTTTTGATATTAGATATAAGGAATTCACTCGTGTTTCATTAGTTTTCCAAGGTTTCTGTGGGGAAAGCCAAGATGGTGGAATAAAGTCAGGAAAGCTGCTCAAGCTCTCCCAGTTTCCCTTAAAAACTATATGAAACCAACCCTCTGAACTGAGTCTGACAGAATGAAACCCCTCTCCAGTTCAAAATAGACTGAAAAAACTTCAAGCTCAGTCTCATTGTACATCAAAGGGTGTACAGGCCAGCTCAGAAAGACTCTGGGAAAGCCAGTGAGAGGGTCTTAATAACAGCAACTCAGCAACTAAGACCCTCAGTTCTAGCATAGTAGAAGAGCAGATCAGGGGGACAGCTTCTAGTCCCAGCTCAGAAGACAAACTCTGGGAAACCAGGCTGTTTAATGAACAGAACAGGCAAAGCTATCCCCTACAAACACTAGGATCCCTGTGTTCAAAGCCAAGGCTCAGAGCTACACAAGAAGCTTGGGACAGCACCCTCTTTACTCCTCTTTACTCTTTACTTGAGCTCTACTATACAAGTAAAAAAAAAAAAAAAAAGGAAAGGAAACAAAATGAGCAAGAAACAGAAAAGAACTTTGACCCTAGAAAGCTACCATGGTGACAGGGCAGACCAAAACACAAACTCAAACAATGACAGAATGTCCACAGAAGAAATCTCAGAGAGTGAGATAAATTGATGTCAAGCCCAAAGAGGCTTCTTGGAGTGCTCATAGAAGACTTCAACAGGCAAATAAGAAAGGGAGAAGAAAAAATGAGAGAGGAAATGAGAGGTATGCATGAGAGCGTCAACAGCTTAGAAAAGGAAAGTTTCGTCAAGGGACACAATGTCTTACTACACAGATTAAAACAGTGCCCCTAAAAATCAAAGTTAGGTTTACCATAAGAACACTGAAGAATAAAGGCATCGTTTTTTTTCCTCTATAGTTAAAACTCCTCTATGTATTGCCTCCCTTACTAGAATGTGAGCTTAGTCAAAACAGAGACTATCTTCCTATATATGTATCCCAAGATTAGCAAAGTGCTTGGCACATAAGTGCATATATGTATTATGTGTGTATCCATATATATGCATATACATACACATGATATGTATACATATTCATATTTATGTCAATTTTATATGTATATATAAATCAACAAAAAAGTATTTATTAAGTTCTCAAAGAGTTAATAATCTGTTTGTATAAATATTTCTCAATAATAATTTCATATAATTCCTTTTGGAATTTTGTGGATCAAATTTGAGTATTGAATACTTTCTTAAGAATGTCTCCCATGCATATACAAAAACTATAGTATAGGGGTAGTTAACCTGGGATCCATGGACCTGTCAACTTGGATAGAAAAAAGATATGTCTTTGCTTCCAATAAACTTTAACTGAAACAGAATTCTCTTATATTTTCATTAAAAAAAATAAAAAAATTATAGACCAAAAGTAGTCCATAAATTTCACTAGACTGCCAAGGGGTCCAAGACACCAAAAATGTTATTATCTGCTGTATGACAACTTATGATATGTGTAACTATAATGGCAATCTTGTTCAATAACCTGCTGAGAAATAACATCAAGTGAGAAAAATATTATTATGAAATGTATCTTATAAATGGCTGAAAAAGTTGTGGTCTATGAATGTAATGGAATAAATGGCTGAAAAAGTTGTGGTCTATGAATGTAATGGAATACTATTGTACAATAAGAAATAATGAAAGGGCAGTTTTCAGAAAGATATGTATGAACTGATATAAAGTGCAATGAGCAGAACCAGAAAATATCATATACAGTATCAACAACAGTGTATGATGATCAACTGTGATTGATTCAGCTCTTTTTAGAAACACAATGATCCAAGACAAGTACAAAGGACTCATAAAGAAAATACTCTCCATAACCAGATAAAGAACTGATGGATTCAGAATACAGATTGAAACATATTTTTGATTTAATATTATTCTTCCTCATTTTTCCCTTTTTGTTGTTTCTTTTATAATCATGACTAATATGGAAATATGCTTTATACGATAGCACATATAGGGACTATATTGAACTGCCTACCATCTTTAGAAGAGAGGAGAGGAGGGAAAAAAAAACTTTGGAACTCAAAATCTTGTAAAAATGAATGCTGAAAATTTTCTTGATATGTAATCAAGAGTAAAAATAAAATACTATTTTTAAAAAAGGAAAAATATCCAATAGTGTAATGGAATATATTTTGTACTACTCTTGCTTATACAAAAAGGATTCCCTATTAATAGTGAGGTTTTCTAAATACTCTCATAAATAGGATTGTACTAAGTGTATCAAATCCTGGATGCATGCTACAGTAAGATCTGATCAACTAGAATACAAAAACATAGTCAATAGTAAATATGTATTGTCAAGATGATGACATATAGCTGAATAGGCAACCCTTTAGTTAGTCTATTACTATCTTGGAAAGACACACTGCACATGGATCAGGGCCCATAATTGAATATAAGAAAGTTTAAACTGAATCACTTTAGAAAAACTATCCAGACCTTACAATAACCCTTTTTGTTTCTTGTTGACATAAAAGTCTACTTCAAAAATAATATTGTCTTAATATTATTATATATGTAAATCATGATATGTCACAGCTCAGTAATATCAAAATTTTCAATAACCCAAAGAATAATGGAGAGATACAGGGTGAATACAATTAGGCTATAACACATCATTAATGATCATTGGAACATGAAAAGTGAAATAAAAAACATAAATCAAGGCATATAACATGACTGGAAAAGCAGGGAACTGGGACATATAACCACAATGAGAGTATTATTGTGGCAACTTCAAAATATTAAAAGAACCAAAAGAAGGCCTATAGCATATTGAATGGATTATCCCAGAAGTACTTGTGAAATTCATGGACAAAATTTGCAAACAATAAGAAAATGTGTTAGTCAGGTGTTGCTTGAGTAGAAGATATATGCATCAATGGTATGTCTCCCCCCCCCAAAAAAAAAAAAAAACTGCAGATAGAACTCTGTAACTGAAGATCCAAATTCAGAAAAGAATACATTTAAATTGATTTTCTTGTGGAATTCATCTACATTCTCTCACATATTCTTTGTGAAATTGCTAGTCCACATTTACAAGTTAGCGAGGATTGGGGATGTGATCACAGAACAGAGCAAAATTGATTGATCCATACAACAATTAAATCTGTGAAGTACATGTTAAGGACATATGCTAGTAGGCGATTGAAATCAATATAATTCAAAGACTAAAGTGAGACTGGGAATCTTTATAAGTTTAATTCAAGCTATGAGAAAAATCTAAAA
This sequence comes from Antechinus flavipes, assembly GCF_016432865.1. Lineage (NCBI taxonomy): Eukaryota > Metazoa > Chordata > Mammalia > Dasyuromorphia > Dasyuridae > Antechinus > Antechinus flavipes. The sequence continues at coordinate 322,007,267 of NC_067398.1, forward strand.
AGTTCTTTCTAAGAAATATTAGTCAAAAATTCCGTTCTCTTCATCTTTTGTGAATACAATTTTTATTTTGATGATGTATTTCATTGAAAGTCTAAAAGTTTAATTTTTAATTAAGAATGAACAAATTTGAATGCTACACATCTAAAATTTCATATTATTAATATGGAGTTTTTAAAATTTGTTTTATAAAGTATAGTGGATGGAGGGCTAGCCTGGTGGTCAGGTACACCTAGTTTCAAATTTGTCTCTGACACTCTAGCTGAATAAATCACTCAACTTTTCAAGGCCCCTGGGAAGCTTTTAAAGATTAAAAAAAATCTGTCTCAGTGGAGAGAATTCCCATCCTAGGAGTTTTCCAGATTGGAAGTTCTCTAGAGCAATTAAATCGCCTCCACATCAAAAAAAAGAAAAAAAAGAAAAAAGAAAAAGAAAAACAAATATAACTATTGTCCTCAACTAATAGTGGGAATGTTATTAGAGCATTTTTATTAAGAATTTATTAAGAATGTTTTATTAAACACAGATCTTAAAGATTACAAAGATTAGTTACCTTTCTATATCAGTGGAGAGAATTCCCATCCTAGGATTTTTCCAGATTGGAAGTTCTCTAAAACAATCAAATCACCTCCAGAACAAAAAAGAAGAAAAACTTTAGAAGAAATATTATTAGAGCATTTTTATGAAGATGGGATGATTTATTAAACACAGATCCTTGAAAAAAATATTTTCATGCCTGAAGTAACACTTGGTAGGGGGCTTTCCTCTTTACATTTTTAATTCTATGAGAGCTGCATGTGAAGCTAATTGTTTTCAGATTAGTCTTACAGCCTACCTTTCTGAAACTCCATTGTTCAGGAAGCTTCTCCCTTTTTCTATGAGAGTCTATGTACCTAATGGGAAAAAGGCTTTCTACAAAAAGATCCCATGACCTTGTTTCTAGACATTTCCCTTCTCCCCTCTGTAAAACACTACTAACAAAGACATGATTATAAAAACGTAAAAAACTCCAACAATTATACTAATATGTTTTATAATGTCACAGATAATTAATAATTCATTTCAAATATTTCATGCATAAGGGAATACAAAGATATAGAAACAATGTTTCATACATTTAATATCAGAGCACTTTGTAGTTTTTAGATATAAGTAGCAAGAAGTGACCAGAGTGGGCAGCAGATAATTAGCCAGGCTTGGCAGTCAAGGCATCTCTGCCAATAAGCAAGTCATTTAATTTCTGAGCATTTCAAGCAATTATGTAAAAATTATGTCACTGTTGCCTGGACTACATTAGTGAAGGGATTCTATTGTACTAAAAGATGCTTGCTTATTCTCTGCCTCTAAATACTGATGAAATCAAAGATCAAGACCAAAAAAAGAAAAATAAATTACTCCAGCATATTCTAATTTGCATACATCTTCTCTCCCCCAACTAAATTGTAACTTCTTTGAGATCAGAAATTCTGTCCTGTTTATGTTTATACCTCCTCCAACTGTGAATTGCATCATATTAAATACCTGAAAGGAGGGAAATGTGATTCCACCCCTAACAATTTAGAATGTAGTAAGAGAGGTCAGTTTTCATACAAAGAACTACATCAGAAAATAAAATATAAGAAAGAATTAACATTTCGATAGTGCCTTGAGATTTGCCTAGCAATTTTCAGACATTATCTTATCTTCACAACAATCCTATGAAGTAGAAATGATAATCATTTTAGAGGTGAGGAAAGTGAGTCTTAAATAAGTTAAATGACTTGCTCTGGACAGTTATGAAAATTCTAACCCAGATCTTTATGTATTCATCTTTGTTTGTATGCAAAGAATTATACAAAAAATGGTCCATAAGAATTAAAATAATTTCCCTCACATACATAATGATGCTTTATCCATTTCTCAACATAACAACTAAGGAAGACCAGACTGAAGTTATCCTGTCCCTCCAAATGACAGCATGAAAAGGCAATTGTCCCTTGTCTCAACTTGGAATGTGGCTTCAATTTTGATTAGCACAACACAGAGAAGGTAAATTATAAGGATGCACTTTTTTTTTTTTTTGACATTTTCCATTTATGTAGTCTCTCTCACTCAGGAGGAAAATTACTATCTTCTGAGTGAACAAACAAAAAGAAGGGAGGGTTCATTTGTTTGTTTGTTTTCCTGATTGAACCTTGTTATCTTCAGAGCCTCCAAATGGAATAAATGGACACTTGAGCCATGTTGGGAGAGATAGGCTAACAATATCCCTGATAACAAAAGAAACTCAAGACAGATAGATAAAATAAGCCACATGTTCTAAAGTAATCCACAGACAGCAAAATTATGACCCTGCTATATTTATACACGCGGGTGCAGTTTCCATACACTATTATGGTCTCATATTATATATCTTTAAATCATACGGCAAAAGTTTCTGCCTTCCCCTAATGCTGGCTTTAATTTAGGATGAACAACTACTCTCATAAAGAAAAACTGCTGCTGCTGCTGTTTATTAGGCTGCAGAAAGGTCTCACTGACTAATGTCCCAGGATTAAATGAATGTGGAATAATAAGAGCTGATTTATTTGTGCTCCAGTAGGATAAAGCTGCCACAGATTTTACAAGAAACTATTCATCTGAGGGCTACTAGAGCTAGTAAATTGTGGCTGTTGCTGAAATTAGTCTCTAGGCCTTCATGTAATCTACAGTGTGAAGGAGCATGGTGGTAATAAAGCCATTGTGGGTACTTGGTTTATGTAAAAGGTCCCACTTTCATCCCTACCTGAAGGGATTCTAAAAGTCAATCGGAGGTCTGTCTCTTTTCAAATTTGGCTTGGCCCCTAGCCACCTGCTGGATTTTTACCTCCGAAATTTCTGAGCAGAATTAAACACCTATCTTTTCCATTTGATAAAGGAGAGAGCATGTTTTCCCTCACCTTCAAATTTTTTCTTCTTCTTGGTCTATCATAAAAGGAGAATGCTTTCCAGCCTTTGGGCCATGTATATTGAATTTCCACTAGAGATCAGGATGGAGTCACTCATAGATCAGAAGGCTTTTGTTTTTCCTAAAGGACTCTGGAAGGCTACACTATAACATCATGGATGGGTGTTCCCTGAGAGAGGAAAGCATTGTTCAGGATAGTGCAATAGGAATGATAGTGACAGTCAGTCAGAAATAAACAGTTTACGTGGAAGGACATACACATGGGGTGAAAACAACTGGAACTGTCTTCTCTAGCAAGACTTCCCCTATTTCACTAGATTTCCAGAAAAACTGGAATATATATAAATTTGAAGAACTAATTAGGACAAAAACTGTTTTATTTGAGCATGAGCCTTCCATATTACAACCAAAAAGAATGATTGAAGGTTGTATACATATGTATGTATGTATGTATGTATGCATATGTGTGTATGTTTGTAGACAGAGCCAGAGAAAGGAGGGAGGACAGAGAGACACAGAGACAGAAAGAGATAGACAGAAAGAGAGAGAACAAGAAAGAGGTCATTCATGATGTTATCATAGTAGAAGCTTATGTTAGAACATTTTACCCTCTAGATGAAATCTAGTCATTAGAAATGTTTCTTGAGTACTGTATTCTTCCTATCATAGAATTTTGCTATCTTCCTCTTTATTCTCTTCCCTTTCCCCTGGTTGTTTCTTATATATAAGGGGATTCTTAATTTTGAGTTCATTAATCCTTTAGGGAGCTATTCATAGATTTCAGAGAGACTGTGAATTTAGAAGGGAAATAATATTGCATTCTCATTTTTGCTAACTTCTGGCTGAAATTTAACATTTCTTTCAATTATTAATTATAAACACGTTTTTGCCCTGAGGAATCTATAAGTTTCTCCAATCAAATAAACATGTGTTAAGCACTTACCATGTGCCGGGCAATGTGCTAAAATCTGGAGACACAAATTAAAGGAAAATGCATTTCCTATTTTCATGAAGCTGAAAGTCTAACTGGGGAGATAATTTGCAAACAACTATGTACAAACAGTCTATATATAGAATGAAATAGAAATAATCAACAAAAAGAAGGCAGTAGAATTAAGAGACATGAGGAATGGCTTCCTATAGAAGGTGGGACTTTAACTGGAACTTGAAGGAAACTAATGAAACCAGGAGATAAACATGAAGAAGAGAGTATTTCATGCATGGAAGATAGTCTGTGGAAATGTCCAGAGTCAAGAGGTGGAGTTTCTTGTTTAAGAAACAGAAAGATAGTCAATGTCATTGGATCACCAGATTACCAAAGAAGTCCATGGCACAACAAAATCTAAGACCCCCTTATTTATGTGAAAGTGCTTTGGATGAATGATAATGTGTAGCCCACCCTGTATGTTTTTGAACCAAACTCATTCTTCTATATGTTCTTACTCACTTGGAAACTATTTTTTTAGCATGTTTTCATTCATCTTCAAAACAACTCTTGAGATAGCTTGTGATTACTTTATTTTTTTAAACTTGAGAATCATAGTATATAGATTATTAAGAAAACTAGTTTGCCTTCAGGAAGATGATTGTTTGTTTCACTCCTACAACAATATACAGCTATGCTATGGAACATCATGTCACAATGAAAAGAGTATTATCTTGGAAATTTAAGGTCATTAAACTGTACCTCTGATCCTTACTAAATTTGTATGATTGTGGACATCACTTCTAGCTAGATCTATAACTCTAATATTATAATCAAGTCTTTTGGAGCCTCAGTTTTCTCTCATCTATAAAATAGATCTATATATCTATAATAGATAACAGATCCATAAAATAGAAACAATAGTTATGGTATATGAATATTATGGAATATTACTGTTCTATAAGAAACTGTTAGCAGGATGATTTCAGAGAGGCCTGGAGAGACCTACATGAACTGATGCTGAATGAAGTAAGCAGAACCAGGAGATCATTGTACACAGCAACCACAAGATGATATGATGATCAATTCTGATGGATATGGCTCTTCTCCACGAGATAATTCAAGCCAGTTCCAATGATCTTATGATGGAGAGCCATCTGCAAAGATGGAGGAGGACTGTGGGAACTGAGTGTAGACCACAACAAAGCATTTTCACTTTTTTTGTTGTTGTTTGCTTGCATTTTGTTTTCTTTCTTGTTTTTTTTTCCTTTTTGATCTGATATTTCTTGTGCAGCACAATAATTGTGGAAATATGTATAGAAGAAATGATTGCACATGTTTAATATAGATTGGATTACTTGCCATCCAGGGGAGGACATTGGGGGAGGGGAGGAAAAACATGGAACACAAGGTTTTGCAAAAGTGAATGTTGAAAATTATCTATGCATGTAACACAAGGTTTTGCAAAAGTGAATGTTGAAAATTATCTATGCATGTATTTTGAAAATAAAAAACTTTAATAAAAATAAATAACTAAATGAAAATTTAAAACATTGATATGTGTAGGAATCAAATTTATAAACAATAAAGTACATAGAATGCTTTGTAAACCTTAAAGCACTGTGTAAACACTAGCTATAATTGTTGTATAATGGTTAGTGTATTGGACTTAGAGACTGAAATTCTGAATTTAAATCCTATCTGAGACACTTACTAGCTGCCAGTCAGATTTTCTCAGATTTTCAAATAATTAATTGCTTCTGAAACATGAATCCCTTTCCGAAGAAAAAGTCCCATGAGTGTGGCTTTTTTGGGGAGAGATTGCAATGGTCTAATAACTAAATCACCAATTGAATTTCTATATGTTATGTTATACCCCTGATGACTTTTTAAACTTAAGTTATGTCATCATGTTCCTGAACTCATTTAAGGTCTCTAAGCCTTAGTTTTCTCTTCTATAAAATAGGAATAATCACATCTATCTCATAGGGTTGTTCTGAGGATTAAATGAGTTAATGTAAATAGATACTATTATTATTTTTTTACATAACTGTTATTGAAACTGTTATATAACAGTTATTGAAAAATAACTGAAAATAGCCTGTGTATTCCCTTAATAACAATGAAAAGTCAAAAAATGGAAAAAAAAAGTACTTAGCACATTAAGTGAATACTTTGTGGTGTTTATGAAATGTTATGGACAAGAGTCATACAAGATGGATAAACAAAAGTTAAGTCATGAACTGACTTGTTGGAGGACACATCTAATGTAATGAGATCATAAATTCACAGAAACATTAGAGCATCAGAGAAATTAATACATGTTTATTGACTTGACTTGACACACCTGATGTTACAGTGGAAATTTGTATCTAGAAGACTAAGTATCTGAGTCCTGCTCCTGTCCTAAATCAGAATGTGTATATGCCTTGTCCCATCTTCCTCCAGGAAACATAATCAAATAAATTATCATTGCTTCTGGGAAATAGGTGTCAATCCACACCTCTATGGCTCCATTCTCCAATCCAGTAACTTTACAAAGCAAAACAAAAACAAAACAAAAATACCTAAAATACAACTTTCTCTAGCTATTATTCCCCTACTTGTATTATCCTTACCTTGGAATATAAGCTCATTTAGTATAGGAACTGATTTTCCTTTTGTTTTTGCATTTCTAGTGCTTTTCACGCAAGTTGGCACATAGTGAGAAATAAACAAATTGTTTATTTATTTATTTTGATGGGAAATTCATTTGTTCATTCATTCAAGCCACTAAGTTCTGGCATCTTAATTCAAAAGGCTAGAGTAATGAAAAAATGCAGTCTACCATAAGACAAATTTTTCTTGGATTGAATGGAAAAAGAACAAAGTTACAAGCATGTTTTCTTCAAAGGCAGGTAATAAAACCTTTAACCTTCATGGGTAAGGTAATCTCTTTATTTTATGGTGGTTCATTCAGCTTTGTGTTAAATGCTATATTTTCATTATCTGCTTTGAAAGAATGGGGCCAGAAGAGAGACTAGAACCCATTTAACAGTGGCAAGGAGGTAAGGTCCTGGGATTTACTGGAGACTATCATGGATGAAAAGTGTTTGCTGGGATTCCTGATATGCTTTCTCTCTTATACCATTTCAAACTTTCTATTAGATAACACTTCTTGCCCACAATGGATTTTGTTTCTTCTCTGGACTAGAGTGACAAATCTTATCCAACAAAATCAATGGCACTCAGCTTGATGGTGGTTTGAGGGAGTATTTGTTTCCTGTTCCTCCTCTCAAATCAAATTTAATTTTATTTTTACTATTTTGTAAACAAAAGCTATATTTTATAGCCTTAGGTTCCCTCCTCCCGTTAATTTCATCATCTGTATATAAACATGTTGTTCAAAAACACTCACTTAATGGCTTTCCTGAAAAGTCCTACAGGGAAGAGCTATTGTCAAACTAATGCCAGAGCTTTAAGTCCCTATTAAGGGCTGTATGAGGCAGGAACTTGGACAGCAGCAGCACTGATGATTTGCAGAAGCTAACCATAGCCACAGAATAAGCAAGGTCTGCAAACCTTTTAAACAGTAAAAAATATAACTACTCACAAAAAGCATAATCACTGAAATTTCAAAAAAGACCTAGTGCTTACTGAGAGAAAATGGGGTGGAGAGTGGGAGGGAAAGAGAAATGGAGTGTTGTACATGATCTCTTTTAACAGCCCTGCCTCACATTCCACTCAACTATTTTTAGGAATTGGAGGAAATACCTTTCTAATGTAACAGCTTGGTTTCCATCCTAGTGGTAGTATAGAAGGCAAGATATCCTTGTTTCTGACAATCTGGGTCAGTTTAGCAAAAGAAAAGGATATTGCTTTTCACCTTCTAACTGCTTTCCAGCCTAAATGGTTGGAACCAACTAAATGCTTCTGAAACATAAATTTCTTCCTCAAGAGAAATACCTTTGAGTATGGTTTTCCCTGTATTTTTAAGTGACCATATTTCTAAACCATCCATTGAATTTCTATATTTTGTTGTATATTCTTAATTACTTTATTATTTATTTATGATGTAATCAACTTTCCTTAAATTCATTTTGTATTATTTCATGTATTTAAGATTTCTTATCAAACTTTCCTAGCTTTTTAATAAAGAACTAAAATTAAGCCCTTTGTAAGATGCTATAAAGTAAAAGAGGAACTTAGTAAGGAAAAGAAAAGGGGGGGGGAACCCTTGACATATGATCAATCCAAACTAGGACAGATGATGATAATGATGATGGTGATGATAATGATGATGATATTGAGCCATACAATATCTAAGAAGAATTTTAAAAAACCTGTTGCAATACAGAATACTAAGACCCACCAAACTACAAGGAATTAAAAGCTCACAACACATAAAGACCTACAAAGGAAAAGAACAGGAAGAAATATATTTTATCCTCAGCATCCTGTCTGCTACTGGACTTGTTCCAAAGATGATTTCAATGTGCCTATAAAAGATATTATATTCCAACATTTGTTTTCAATTACAAAAAGGAATTATCTACCTGCAGTGCTCAAGATAAGTATAAACAAAAAGACCACCATGAAGATAATTATATCTTACACAGTAACATCTGATGTAGAAGATAAAGTAGGGGAAATCTATGAAGAATTTAAATAGATTCTACAGTTACTTACTATAGAACATGATATTCAGTGGCTTGAAAACAAAAGTGGACAAATGGAATGGTAATAAAAATACACTATAAACTGGTAGTTTGAGATCAAGAAATGAAAGAGCCCAAAGATTTTTTAACACCTCAGATTCATGGATACTTTCAGTAAAAATAAAGTACTGCATATGGCAAGAATGGAACAACACTTTTAAAGCTGGAAATGATCCTACCATACAAAAATTTTTTAAAAAACAACATGACAGCACTTTATGGACAATATCTAATTTGGTCGTCATGCCAGTACTGAGGTAGATCCTTCATGTGTATTATTAAAGAAACACCATTGTACTGATATGGGAGTATCATTTAATCAAAAGTCAAAATGAAAACTAAATTAGAAAAAAAGAATAAAGAACTCCACTACTAATCAATACAAAAATTTTAACCTGCTCTTTTTCTATCCTGAACTAATTTACCCCTCAAGTAACCTGGTAGTCCTCCATCCTAAGGGTTCACCATATTGGTACTAGACATGTAGCTCAGCTTTAATCCATTGGGACTTATATAGTGGTACAGCGGATAGAGCACTAAGTCTGGAGTCAGGAAGACCTAAATTCAAACACAGCCTCAGACACTAGTTGTATGATCCTGATCAAGTCATTAAATTCTGTTTGCCTCATTCCTCATCTATAAAATAAACTGAAGAAGGAAATGGCAAATCATTCCAGTATCTTTTCCAGAAAAACACCAAATGAGGTCACAAAGAATTAGATATGACTGAAGTGACTAAACAATTAAAGCTCAGAACTTCAGATCTCAAGCAATCTGTTACACAGCTTTCCTTGTAAGTGTATGGCACCCAGTCTAGCCTCTACTCTTATTTCTTAGAGAATTATATTTTATATAAAATAAAATGAGAAAATAAAAGAATTAAAAATTTACCTCACCCCATTTTACCTTTTTTTTTTTGATAAACAGAGAGACCTACCATTCAAGGATAATGGTACTGTAAAGTATGAGTTCATCTGCAGTACATTATAGAGGAGCATAAATAAACAAGAGAGCAAGGTAGTTATTTTCCACATAATTCCACAACTTAACAACTTAAAAATCAGGAAACATATAACAATTTTATTATACTTAAAACCAATCCAGAAAGATAAGAAATTACAATGTAAAAATGTATGAAAAACAATTCTGCCCCTTCAGTTCCATACATATTCAATGCCATACCAATAAAATTACCAAAAAAACTATTAGAGCTAGAAAAAGATAATTAACAAAATTCATCTAGAAAAACAAAATGTCAAAAATAGCAGAATTAATGAAAATAAAATGTAAAGGAAGATACCAGATCTCAAAAGCTACATTATAAAGTAGTAATCATAAAAACAGTGTGGTATTTCCTAAGAAATAAAATGATGCATTATTGGAATAGGTGATATGCACAATACATTATAGTAAATAACCATTTAATTTAATGTATGCTAAATTTTAACATTCAAGGTTTGGGAACTAAAACTCATAATTTGACAAAAACTGTTATGGAAAAACTAGAAAACATTATGGCAGAAACCTGTAGAGAGTAACATCTTATACCATATACCAAGATATAACCTCCCACCAAGGCTCCTGATTACCAGGGCCATACATACCAATCTTCCCCAGATACACATGAAGACAAGCAGATGTTAAGGTGCCAGACAGCCTTTCTTTATTGGTAATCTCAGCAGGGGTTAGCAGGAAGCAAGAGCAAGTGAATGTATGTGGCTGTTTTTTTCTGCATCTCTGAATCTCTCTACCTCTCTGCCCCTCTCTACTTCTCTCCACATCCTTCATCTACGGATTCAAAGCTGGTTATTTATATTTGCTCTCCTCTGAGATTACACCGTGCCTAGCTCACTCAGCACTGTGTAGGTGTATCTGCAGAAGGGAGATACCTAGAGTTAGTGCTGCATCCTAAGAAAAGATCTAGCAAGAGGACACACTCCTCACCATTTCAAGGAACCTTTAACACCTGTGAGACACAACCTCCTGCCTCAGAGGCCAAGCTCCTTTTTACCTCCTGGGTAGCCTCAGTGGGAGGTTACATCTTGGTATATGGTATAAAATGTACTGGGTCTGAAGGATTTTGTTTTTGTTATTATTATTGGTTATTTTTATTAATAATTATTATTATTATTATATTATTATAGTTGGAGGAGTAATAGCAGTAGTAGTTGTAGTAACAGAAGTTATGTAGCAATTTAATAATTGAAAAGTATTTCACTCTTCCAGCAAAACATTATACATTTTTTAAAATCTTAATTCAACCCTAGGAAATAAAGGGGGAAAAAATCTACCTGGAAATAGAATACAGAAGCAAAATTACTACTTAATTACTAATTAATCAAATCCATATTTTGCTGCTTTCTTCTTCTTTTCTTTCTTCTTTTTTTCTTTCTTTTTCTTCTTTCTTCTTTTTTTTTTTAAACATTTATCAGCATAGCACTAACTTTGCCACATACCTGGCATGTTCTCTCTTCTCATCCTTGCCTACTAACTTCCCTAGTTTCTTTCAAGTCTCAATTCAAATTCTGTGTCTAGCAGGAGACCCTTCTAGGTTTCTTCCAATACTAGCATCTTCTTGCCTTTCTTTATATCTCCCATGCTTACCATAGTTTCTGCCCATATTCAGAAATCAGACCTGGTACTGGATTGTAGATTTTATCTTGACTCACAGGATAAAATCTATTGAAGTCAAGGACACCAATGTCAATTAGTGATAAAGGAATTTTTTAAATGTCAGTGCTCAAAACTATGTCAGGCTAGCATATTTTCTCCTGTTTTATACCTTGCTTAGTATTGATAATCAAAGAATTGAGATCTTTGTTTGTTTACCACTTAATAGTGTTTTATTTTAATTGTAAAAGTAGTCTTCAATATTCTTTTTTGTTAAGATTTTGAGTTCTAAATTTTTTCTCCCTCCTGTCTTTCTCTCTCCCCTCCCCAAGACAGCAAGCAACCTAATATAGGTTATATATGTACAGTCATTCGAAACATATTTTCATATTAGTCATGTTAATCAAAGAATTTTTAAACAATTATATTTGTGAATATATCTATCAAAGTCTTCATACATGCATCAGGATATTTTACTGTAGGAGAGGCTTAGGGCACTCTTACATTCAAGAGATTCAAATTGTCAGACAGTTTTTTAGTGATATGAGTGTAATCCTTGGGGTATGATAACTTTAAAAAAGCTACTAGAGACTGCCTAATGATGTGAGGAAAAGCAATGAATTTGAAACTGAGCTTAAATTCTAACTCTTGTAGTTACTCCTCATGTGACCTTGAGCAAATCCCTTAACCCATCTGGATCTAGTTTCTTCCTATGAAAAATGAAGGAGTTGAATTCAATGACCTAGATGAACTCCTTCCACACCTGAACTCTGTGATCTTATGAGGGATTCAAGCTTAGAATAATAATAAAGAAACAATACTAGACAAGTAAAATCACAAGAAAAAGGCAAAATGAGATTATGAACAGATTTTCATTTCAGATTTTCAGAGTTTAGGATCATGGAGAAAAAGCAATATGAATTGATGATGAATTAAGAGGTGAGTAATAGTTTTGTAATACCACTTAAGTATACTTTTGTAATATTTTTGTAAAATACTAAAGTAGTATTTTGTAGAAATTGTTTTGTAATACTCACCTCTTAGGTGTACTAACTATACTTATTACTTCATCTGTGGTTGAAGAGGTTCCCAGTCAATTAAGATTCATAGAGTCAGGATTTCCCAGGATTATGAAGCTCACACACAGATAACTTTGGTCTACCATTTTGATGTAGATTCTATATTGGATGAATACCATTGAAGTCTGGCATGAAGGTTAACATGTCCTTAACAAAGGATATTCTTTTCCTAAATGTTTCAAACAGGACAAATGGGAACTCTGACTTTTTAATAGAATGAAACAAATAAAACTGCATTTTCTTCATCCAGAATGCAATATTCAGAAATTAATTCATTTTATTCCCACATTGTTGAGTTCTAGTCTACCCTTGACCAGAAGTCACTTTTAACAGCCCAGTGCTTTCATTTCTCAATGCTTAAAATAAGAATTATTTGGCCTGAAAGTTTGCTTTTGGAAGGGAGTGCTTTTATAAGCATACTGTAACTGACATTAAAAGGCACTATTATTAGCCTCAGGGGAAAAAAAGAAAATGTAGGGAAAAAAATGGAAAATATTCTACAAGAAAAGAATATCTTCTAATTTCATCCTTCAAATTGTCTCTGGTCAACAGCAATAAAGAATAACTTTTAGGTTATTGCTAAATCATTAAAATGGTCTCCTTCACATTGTAGTTGCTTTTGCATGAAGGTCATGTATCAGTAACTGCTATAGATAAGTCAGGGCACATGCATGTAGTACCAAAAGAACCTGTTGATTAAACCAAACATATCAATTAATTCACTCTGAAGAGTAGTTAGGCCACTTTGGCATTTCCAAGACCAATATAAATGAAAGAGTAGTGGATTTGAAATCAGAAGTTCAAATTTCTCCTCTGACATCTATTGTCTGTGGGATGTAGGGAAGATCACTTAACTTCTCTGGATTTCAGTTTCTGCAACTAAAAAATGAGGAAGTTGAATTTGATAACTCCTAGGTTCTTTTCAAATCACTAGAAATCTTTAATTGATTGCATTTTCTTTCTTTTTTTAAACAAATATCAAAATGCATAGAACACATAATGCCTTTTAACTGGGAGAGAAAGAGAGAGAGAGAGAGAGAGAGAGAGAGAGAGAGAGAGAGAGAGAGAAAGAAAGAGAGAGAGAGAGTGTAATAGGTGATGGGAAAGTAGCTTAAGGAGGTTAGAACAACTATCATTAAAGAGTAGGTTTAGCAAGGAAAAGTACAGTGAAGAAACCATATCATTTTTTGTCTTGATATCCCAGAAATGAATAGTACCTGGCATATAGAAGTACTTTATTGTTAATGATAGGCACTTAATTCTCAATGATCATTTGAATGTAGCAACCATTCTGTAGAAGTTGTAAAAAGAGTATTATATGCTATACTTTAAACTCATAATTTCTTTTCATCAATATCCCATTTCCAATTCATCAAATCTTTTCTACCATGGCTAGTGAAATGTAAGATCCTTGAGGTCAAAAACTGATTCATTTTAGTTTTTGTACATACAATACTGACATCTAATAGATATTTGTTGAATTGTATTGAAATAGCCATTATAGCTTTGACATTTCTCCAGACTATTTTGGAGAAACAGGGTGCCTAGAATCTGTTCAGTAATATCTCCTACCCATTTCCTTTATTGACAAGGAAAGGAAAAGGAATAACAGTTCTTTTCACTTCTCTTACAAGAAACCAAATTATCCTGAAGTATGACACACTCTGGTAAGAGGTCTCTTTGTCCTAAAGTGGTGACCAGCCCCATTTCCTAAAAAAAGCAGGCATTTACTCAAATATGAAGTGGAACCAAATGAAGAAAATGAGAATCTACAAAGTCCAGCTGGCCTTATTTTCATACCAAAATATGCCCCAGAATTCTGTTCATAACACAAAAAGCCATTAAAAGTGGAAGGTTTACATTTTTTTTTTAGATTTTTGACTCATCAGATTCAAGGCAAAACAGAGAATATTAGAAATTGGGTCTGATGCTAAAATGTAGAACACTGACCTAAGAGCCAGAGGATTCTAGTTTAGAATGTGGTTAGAATAATCTTTAAAAATGTCAGTTAAGAAAAGTTTCAGTGACACAAGGTAGAAATGGGTATGTCCCCAAAGCAATAATCAGCCCAAGACCAGTCGGCTGACATGTATCATAAAAATAAAAATAAATAAATAACAAGATGAAACTGAAAGAATAAATAGAATGGAAAAACATGGAACAGGAAAACAGATTCTCTGGAACGGATCATAATAAATATGTGAAAAGGTATTTATTGAGTACTTAATATGGGCTTGGTGCTTGAGATAAATGCAAGACATTCCCAGCTCTCAAAAAGTTTACAATCCTATGGAGGAAGACGAAACATATAAAAGAGTGGTGGTCAAGGTGGGGCAGGGGGTGTTTTTTGGTCTGTAAAGTCACAGGAATGGTGAGTGCAGGTATAGGCAAGTTTATCTTTCATTGCAGATTCTCCCAAAGACTGCATTTTATTCTTTCAGGTAAAATGTTTCTCAACTACTATGTGCTTCCCACAGAAGAAAAGAAACAATAGCAAACCAACCATTGATCTCTTCCTCACAGGTATATACAGGAATATATATATTACATATTATATAAATGTATATATACAGGAGAGGCATGTGTGATTCTTTCCCCAAAGTCAGAAAGCCTCTAATCTTTTTAGTTCCTCACAATACCAAGCACATATTTCCTACGCAAATGCTTCTTTGCCCTCTCAAAACTATTCCAAATCTGGTCATTCAAAGCCACCTATACAATGCAAACATAGAGAACCTGCACCTTTGACAGCAGAGAATGAATTGGATAGATGAAAACAATGAACATGAACTTGGACAGATTTCAAGAGCTGGTGGAAGACAGAAGGGCCTGAAAAATAAATTGTTCTGAGAAGGGATCCGTGAGATTAAAACAAAGAAACCCAGGACACAAAAATGTTAAGAGCTCTAGACTAAAAAAGAATTTAAGTGATATGTGTTATTTACCTTCCAAAAAAGTTACAAGCTTAAAATGAAGAGGAAAATGTACATTTTTGGACAAGGACAATGTGGATATTTGTTTTGCTAGACTATGAAGCTATGTGTTAAGGACTCTGTTTTTCATTTCTGCTTTTATTTGTTCAATGGAAGAGAAAAAAAGAGGTTTAGTTATGGGAACAAATTTATTTCTTAAAAGAAGGATATTTATGCTATGATGTGCCATGTTTTATTTTAATACAATTTATTACTATAAAACTGAGGCCCTGACCACAATACCAAAGAGAAATGTATTTCAATGTATTGCCTTAATAGGTACAACTGCTATCAATATTATTGGTATTGGGAATAAATGGAGAGTATTTATTAGAAAAAATAACATGTATACAAGGGCACAGGACTTATAGTAGACACCATTTGTGTTTTTAAATCATTGTATTGTATATATTGTATATATGTTGTGTAATTTTAAAAATTAAAACCTCCCATATTAAATAGACTTTTAAAATCATTTCCACCCCAGTTTCTATCATATCCTAATTCAATTCAACAAACATACATAAGGAGGCTGCTACATGGCATAGTTAATAAAGCATTAGGCTTGAAGTCAGGAAGACTACTGTCTCTATCCTGCTATAGATTCTCCCTACCTATGTGGAAAGTCAACATCTCTCAGTATTGGTTTCACCTATAATTAATCAATTAATAAACATTTATTAAGCACCAATTGTGTACCAGACACTGTACTAAATTCTGAAGATAAAGGCAGAACCCTTCCAGGAGCTTGTAATCTAATGAGGGAGATAACGTGCAAATAAATATATATAAAGCAAGCTACATACATGATAAATCTAAAATAATAAACAAATGAAAGATGTTGGAAATAAGAGGAGTTGGAAAAAGCTTCTGGTAAAAGATGGGGTTTTTTAGTTGGGACTTGAAGGAAGTCAGGGAAGTCACTATGCAGAACTGTGGAGAAAGAGAATAGCGGAGAATTAGAGCAAAATGCCTAGAGCTAAGAGATGTATAATCTTCTTTGTAGAACTGCATGGAGATCAATGTCACTGGATTGAAGATTATATAACATAGAGAAAGATATAAGACTGGAAAGTTAGGAGAGAACTAGGCTATGAAGATTTTGAATACTGAACACTGTATTTTGTATTTGATCCTGGAGGTAATAAAGAGCCAGTATTTGATGAGTAGGGGGAATGACATAATCAGATCTGTGCTTCAGGAAAAGGTGTCTGAATGGAGGATGGATTGGAGTGGGACAGACTTAAAAAAGATAGAGCCACCATCAGGTTATTTCAATAGTCCAGACATGAGATAATGAAGGCCTACAGAGTAGTAACAGTAACAGAGGAAAGAGGGGGCCGTGTCTGAAAAAAAAAAAATGTTACAGAGTGACATCAACAAGCCTTAACAAATGCTTGGATAGGGAGGGTGAGATATAGTGAAGACTTCAGGATGACTCCTTGATTTGTTAGTCAAAGGATTTGGGAGGATGGTATTGCTTCTATAGTAATAGAGAAAAATAGGGAAATTGGGGGGAATTATAATGAATTGTTTTAGATATGTTTAATTAAAGATATCTAGTGGATATCTAGTTTGAGATTCTGAAAGGCAGTTGACGTGAAAATGGAAGTCAACAAAGAGTTTAGAACAAGACAGGTAGCTTTGAGAATCATCAGAGTAGAAATGATAATTAAATCCATGGGATCTGATAAGATCTTCAAGAAAAAATCAGATAGATAGAGAAAAGAAGAGGGTCCAGGATGGAAACATGAGGGATGGCTATGACTAGAAGATATGATCTGAATTAGAATAAGTGACAAGCAGAGATGAACAGATGAGTAAGAGAAGAACAAGAAGAGAGTGGTATTCTAAAAACTAGAGAAAAAAGAATATCAAGGAGAGGGTGATCATAGAGAAAAAGGTATCAAAAGCTGCAGAGAGTTAAGAATGAGAATTGAGAAAAGACCATTGAATTTGGCAACTGAGAGATTATTAGTAGCTTCATAAACAGCAGCATCAATGGAATAAGGACAAAAATAAGATAATAAAGAGTTAACAAGGGAATGAGAGAAAAGAAAGTAGAGGTACATTTTGTAGAGATCTCTTTGGTTATCTGTCAAAGACAGAAGAGATATAGAGTCATAGTGAGACTGAAAGGATGAAGTGGGATTTATTTTTCATGCATGGTGAAAACATGGATATGATTGTAGGCAGTAGGAAATGAGCCAGGGAAAAAAATTGAACTTATGTGGAAAAGTAGGGATAGAGAAATTTGGGGTGGGGATAAATGGCCAGGTTAGACATGATGGAATGGGCTCTCTTAACCAATCAGAAGATTAGTTTGATAAATTTCATCATATGAAACAGGAATGAAGGAGGAGAAAGTGGAAGAAGATACCTTCCAAGAAGATAGGAGATGAAGAAGAGAAGGAAGAAGAGGAAGTTCATATTAAATGGCCTATTTTTTTTTTTCCTTGTGGCAAGGTTCTCCACTGAGAAGGTGTGATAGAGGGAAAATGGAGACTAGGGATGAAAAAGTTTGGAAAGGCCTCTCTGGAGAGTGGAATAGTAACCTAGTGAATTGAAAAGGGAGATAATAGAAGGATTGCTTAGCAGCAGTGAGAGCCCAAATGAGATTATGCAACTTAAATTTGTAGTGGATAGATCCAATAAGAGTGGTTGCATGATTTCCTTTATCTTTTTTAAAAAATAATTAATTAATTTTTAATACACATTGCTTTATGAATCATGTTGGGAGAGAAAAATCAGAACAAAAGGGAAAAAACATATAAGGGAACGAAAAACCGAAAAAAGAAGTGAACATAGCATGTGTTGATTTACATTCAGTCTCCATACTTCTTTTTATAAATGTAGATGGCATTTGCTATCCAAAGTCTACTGGGATTGTCATGGATCACTGAACCACTGAGAAAAATCAAGTCTTTCATAGTTGATCATCACACAATCTTGCTCTTATTGTGTATGATGTATTTCTGGTTCTGCTTTGAAATGTAAATCTTTGTGTAAATCTTTCCAGGCCTTTCTAAAATCAGATTGTTCATTCTTTTTTATAGAACAATAATATTCCATTACCTTCATATATCACAACTGGTTTAGCCATTCTCCAATTGATGGTCTATATACTCATTTTCTAATTCTTTGCTAACACAAAAAGAGCTGCTTCCAACAGTTTTTGCATATATGAGTCCTTTTCCCTTCTTTAGGATTTCCTTGGAATATAGAACCAATAGTGGCACTTCTGGTCAAACTGCGTGTACAGCTTGATAGCCCTTTGGGCATAGTTCTAAACTGATCTCTGGAATGCTTGAATGATTTCACAGCTGTACCAACAATGCATTAATGTCCTACTTTTCCCACATCTCCTCCAACATTTATCATTATCTTTCCCTGTCTCCTTAGCCAATCTGAGAGATGTGAAGTGATACCTCAGAGTTGTTTTAATTTTCATTCCTCTAATCAGTAGTGATCTAGAGCACTTTTTCATATGACTACAGTTGGTTTTAATTTCATCATCTGAAAATTGTTAATATCCTTTGACCATTTATCAGTCAGGGAGATTTTCTCTACCTTCATTCAGCAGTAAATATACAGAAGTGAAGGTAGTGAGTGGCGGGAGTGAGCCAATTCTGAGGCTTAGCTAAGAATTAGCAGTAATATTATAAATGGGCTAAAGATTTAAGAAAGGAGGACAGTGTAAAATTAACTTGTTTCATCTAGGGGTCAACATAGGAAAAAATTGGAGACAGTGGCTTATTCTGAGGAAATGGGCAAGGAGAAAATTGAAGGATCAAGGGACTGGAGGTCATGGTGCTGGTTTTATTTATAAGGGAAGACAACAGATAAAGGGATCTCAGAATTCTCTAAAATCTGGTGGTGAAAGCAAGATCAAGTAGAAAACCATCTTAGATGTAGCTTTGTGGAGTGGAAGGATTGCTCATGGGAAGTAAGTAGATTGAGGAATTAAGTAATTAGGGATTTTGACAGATTCAATATGTATGTTGAAATCTCCTAGTCTGAGGTTAGGCACTGGGGAGAAGAAGGAAAAAATTCTGTCTTTGTACTTGACTCATTGAGGAAAAAGGGGGAACAATATGGGGGATCTAGAGACCATAGCTACCAGGATTTTGATTAAGCAGTATGTGAATCAAAAAATCTAACAACATTAGCTTTTTAATGATTATTTACAGAATGAGTAGTATATTGAAGTACTACAGTTCAGGGAGAGGCCACTTTAGACTGAGTGGTAAAGATTGGGAAAAACTTAATAAAAGAAGGGGCATTTGAGCTGGGCCATGAATGTTGAAAACAAAAAGTAGCATGTTCCAGACAAGTCAAATGGACACCACCATAGCACCACCACTTTGATCACCATCTTTCCTCACTTTTTTTTCTTCCCACTTTTAAAATATTTTAAGTTTTCAGTTCCAAATTGTGTCTTTTCTTTCCCCTCTCTCTTCTCTCCCCTTTCATTCTTATAAATTTAACTCAATTTTCTAAATTTGAAAAATGAGGCCTTTATCAGGGAAACATGCTTCAAAGATTTTTTTTCCACAATTACTGTTGTTAACCATATTTCCTCCCTACTTATTCTCTTCTCTCTCTCCTTTCACCCTGTCCCTCCTTAAAAGTGTTTTGTGTTGGGGTAGCTAGATAGTGCAAAGGGCAGCTAGGAAGTGCAGTGGATAAAGCACCAGCCCTGAAGTCAGGACAACCTGAGTTCAAATCTGGACCCTGGACTAGTCACTTAATCTTAATTGCCTCAGAAGAAAAAAAAAAGTGATTTGCTTCTCATTACCCTTACTCCAATCTGTCCTCTCTTCTATCATTATCTCCCTTTTCTTTTCTCCTTCTTTTCCTGTGTTCCTGTAGGTTAAGACAGATTTCTATACCAACTGATTGTGTACATTATTCCATCTTTGAGTCAGTTCTGATGAGAGTAAGTTACCTTTCCCAATAACCCCACCCCCCCGCCCGCTATAATAACTTTTTCTTGCCTCTGTTATATGTGATAATTTATCCCATTCTATTTCTCCCTTTCTCTATTTAGATCTAAGGACAAGTAAGTTTATTCTTCTCCTGGCCTGTGCTCTGGAACTGGGACTGCAAGCTCTGGTGTGCTACTGCTCCTCCTCACCTCAACCAATTGCCACTGCTGCTACTGCTTCAGTCACTATGATGCCTCTTTCTGGTTGCTGGGGCTGGGGATAGGCTGGTATGGCCTATACTAGACTGGACTCCCCTCTCACTCTGGTTTAACAAAGCTTTCCTCCCGACCTTTTAAGTTGTCTTGGGCTAAAAAAAAAAAAAAAAGTTGTCTTGGGCTGGAAAAAATTTTTTCACTCCATTTTTTTGTGGATTCTGCTGCTCTAGAATTTTAGAGTCATTATTTAAAGGTATTTGGAGGAGTTTGAGGGAGAATTCAGGCAAGGTCCTGCCTTTACTCTGCCATCTTGGCTTCTCTTCCCCTTCCCTCACTTTCTAATGGAAACTTCCTAGAACTCCTGAATCCAATAGTTCTGGGAGAAAAAAATGACATTAAATAATATCAAAGAAGATACATTGATATCTACTTTGCTGCTGTACTCTAAAGAATATGAGACTTTTCCATTTGACTTACAGTTAAAATCATCCTTCTATGTTTTCTCCCTTAATTAAAATGTAAGCTTCTTAATATTAGGGGCTGTTTCAAGGTCCTATTTGCTTTTTAAGTAAAAATGTTTATATTTCTTCTAATTACATTAATAATTTTTTTAACATCAACTTCTTAAAATTTTCAGTCTCAAATTCTTTCCTGCCTTTCCCTCCCTGGAAATAATTTTATATAGATTATAAACATGCAGTCTTGCAAAAACACATTTCCATGTAATCCGTGTTGCAAGCACAAAAAAAAAGAAAAATAAAAATTTAAAAAGTATTCTTCAAATGTCATTCAGACTCCTAAGAGTTCTTTTTCTGAAGGTTAATAGTATTTTTCATCATAATTACTTTAGTCTTGAATCACTGTATTGTTGAGAACAGCTAAGTCATTAACAGTTGGTCATCATACAATATTGCTGTTACTGTGTGCAATATTCTGGTTCTGCTCACTTCAATTTGCATCAATACATTTCATTTCTTATATCACAATAGTATTTCATCACAATTATATACCATAACTTGTTCAACCATTCCACAAATGAAGATCATCCTATAAATTTCCATTTCTTTGCTGCTCAAAAAGAGGCATTATAAGTTTTTTATATAAGGGTAGTTATTCCTTTTTAAAAAATCTTTTCTGGGAATGCAGACCTGAGAGTAGTATTTCTGAGTCAAAAAGTATGCACAGTTGGATTGAGGGCATAATTCCAAATTGCTATCCAGCATATTTGGATCAGTTCACACTTCCAACAACACTGCATTAGTGTTCCAACTTTTCAAGTTTCCTTTAATATTTGTCATTTTCCTTTTCTGTCATATTTGACAATTTTATTGGTATGAGATGGCACCTCAGAGTTGTTTTACTTTGCATTTCTCTTAAGAATGATTTATACTATTTTATATGAATATAGATTGATTTGATTTCTTCTTCTGAAAACAGCTTATTCATATCCTTTCACCATGTATTTCTTGAGAAATACCTCTTATTCTTATAAATTTGATTCAGCTCTCTACAAATTTGAGAAATGAGGCCTTTCTAAGAGAAACTTGTTGCTATAAATTTCCTTCCAGTTTTCTACTTTCCTTCTAATCTTGAGTGCATTGGTTTTGTTTGGGCAAATTTTTTTTTAATTTAGTCTATCAGATGATATTACAATTCATAATGCCCTCTATTTCTTGTTTGTGAATTCTCCTCTTATTCATAGATCTGTCAGGAAAACTATTCCATGCTCCCCTAATTTGATTATGGTGTCATCCTTTATGTCTAAATCACATTCATGAACTCCTTTTGATCTTATCTTGGTATGAAATGTTGGTTTGTACCTAGTTTCTTCCAAACTCCTATCCAGTTTTCCTAGCAATTTTTGTCAAATGAGTTCTTATTTCAAAAGTTGGATCTTTGGGTTCATCAAACATTAGATTACTTTAGTCATTTAATACTCTGTATGATGTATCTAATCTATTCCACTAATATAATAATATGCTATTTCTTAGTCAGTACCAGACTGTTTTGAAAATTGCTACTTGGTAATACAGTTTGGTACTACTAGATCATCTTTCTTCACATATTTCATCATTGATTTCCATGATATCCTTCATCTTTTATTCTTCCACATGAATTATTATTTTTTGCTGTATAAATTTGATTAGCATGGCATCAAATTACTTTTTATTTGTATACCCATATAATGTTTTGCACATAGTAAATATGAACTTAATAATGCATTGTGGTGATCTTTTTCTTCTTTAAAATATATAAGATGAAGGTTCTCTCTGGGGGAGAAGGTTTCTCGAGGAGATTTTCTGGAGGCAGCCTTAGTTGCAGTTGAAAGTAATAATCACCCAAATTGCAGCCAGCTGGTAAAAGTACAAATGTGTTTATTTTTCCTTCCAAGTCTTGTCTCTTTCCTTGGGCCTGGATAGCTAGATTCTTAGAAGCCTATCTCTCTGCTTGGCTCCAAGAGCTCCCTCCAAATGTCTCCAAATCCAAAGATTTGTCCTTCAGCCTCTGCCTCTGCTTTCTTCAGCCTCCAGCCAGCTCCACTCTTCATGTAATTCCGGTGAAATCTGACTGAGAGCCTCTGTCTGTTTCTTTTATATGCGAGAGAGGAATTGTGGGTTTTCTCCCATAGTGCTCTCTGGCCCTAAGAGCTTCAAGGGAGGTGTGACTTCACAAAGTTACACAGTTAACCTTGTGAATCTCCCATACTTGTGAACGCCAATGAGTAAAGGTGTGAACACAAGCATTGTATCAATTAGTTCTACTTAGTCCCTTGTTTCAGGTTCTGGCCCAAAACATCTCCTTGTAAAATCAGATCAATAATCTATCAACTCTAATGAGTTAGCAGTTTGTAAAGATTCCAATAATGCATTATTAAATCCATTTATTCAACACGATTTAATTATATTCATAAGAGATACAATTTCAATAAGTTGATATTCATAAAAAAGACCTTATGTTTGGGTGGGTGGGAGTTTTAGGTAGATAATTCTGGAGACAGAAAAAGCTTAAAGCATTGTTGTATAATGAAAAAAATGTAATATAACAATCATATGCAATCAGTCTTCCTACTGGCAATTTATTTTCAATATTCAGACTTTGGGGTAGTTTCATGTGTTATGACATTCAGATTTTTGGAGCTGTGATGTTCTTTGGGGAGACCAGTAATCTCTATATATTCAGTCTTTACGAGTAATGTACTATACTTATATAGAGATCGTGTAGTATTTTAATGTTATTACTTTAAAATTTTTATTTATTTAATATTTTTCCCAGTTATATTCAAAATAATTCTTTACATTTGTTTTTAAAACTTTTTACTTCCAGATTCTCTCACTTATCTCCATCCCCAGTTCCCATTAAGAAACCACATATGAAGTCATGCAAAATATTTCCATAAAAATCACACTGTGAAAAAAAATATAGATCTTCCACTTTAATTTAAAAAAAAAACCTCAAGAAAAATAAAGAGAAAGAGAGAGAGAGAGTGCTTCAACCAGTATTCAGATATCAGATTCTTTTCTGGGTATAGATAGGATTTTTCATCATAAGTCTTTAAAAGTAATCATGGATCATTTTACTGCTGAAAATAGCAAAGTCATTTATAGCTGGTCATCCCAGAAAATTGCTATTACTTTTTACAGGGTATATTTCACTTTGATTGAGTTAATGGAGGACTTTCCAAGTTTTTTTTTTTTTTCTGAGAACATTCTGCTCATCATTTCCTATAGAACAACACTATTCCATGACAATCACAAACCACAATTTATTCAGTCATTCCCCAATTGATGATCATCCCTTCAATTTTCAATTTTTCTCCCTGAGAAGAGAGTTGCTACAAACATTTTTGTACAAATAGGTTAGTTTTTTCTTTTTTTAAAAAAAAATTACTTTTCATATTCATGACTAGTAGTGGTGTTGTTAGGTCAAAGAACATGTATCAATTTATAACACTTTGGGCATAGGACTTATCTTTTCATCATTTATCAATTGGGATATGGCCCTTATTTTTTAATAAATTTGATTCAGTTCCCTCTATATTTGAGAAATAAGTGTCTATAAGAAAAATCTGCTTCAAAATTCTTTTTACAACTACTATTGCTAACTGTATTTTCCCCCATTTATTCTATTCTCTTTCTCTTTCCACCCTGTTGGTCCTCAAAAGGGTTTTTCTACTGACCATTCTCTCCCCCAATTACTATTGCTAACTCTATTTCCCCCCATTTATTCTATTCTCTTTCTCTTTTCATCCTATTGGTCCTCAAAAATGTTTTGCTACTGACCACTCTCTCCCCCAATATGTCTTCTCTTTTATTACCCTCCCCTCTTCCAGTATCCTAGTTTGCTCCTATTTTCCTGCAGGATAAGATAGATTTTTATATCCATATTGAGTGTGTATGTTATTTCTTCTTTGAGTCAATGTTGATGAGTAAGGTTTACTCATTCACCCTTTCCTTCCCGTCTTCCCCGTCACTATAAAAGCTTTTTCTTGCCTCTTTTTTATGGCAGATAATTAAAATCATTCCACTTCTCCCTTTTCCTTTCTCCCAGTACATTCCTCTCTCACCCCCTTAATTTCATCATTTTTTAGATATTATCTCTTCATATTTAACTTGTACCTATTCCCTCTATCTGTATATTCTTCTTCAGACTGATATAATAATGAGAAAGTTCTAATGGATTACAAGTATCATATGCTCATGTAAACAAATAAACCTTGTCAAGTCCCTTATGATGTCACTTTCCTAATTACATCCTTATGCTTCTCCTGAGTCCCATATTTGAAAATCAAATTCTCCATTTAGCTCTGGTCTTTTCATCATGAATTCTTGAAAATCCTCTATTTCATTGAATATCAACCTTTTCCCCCTGAAAAATAATGCTTAGTTTTGCTGGGTAGGTAACTGTTGGTTGTAATCTTAGCTCCAATGCTCTCTGGAGCATTATCTTCTAAGCCCTCTGGTTCTTTAATATAGAAGCTGCTAAATTTTGTGTGATCCTGACTGTGGCTCCAATATTTGAATAGTTTCTTTCTGAATGATTGCACTATTTTTTCCTTGACCTGAGAGTTCCAGAATTTTGCTATAATATTCTTGGGAGTTTTCATTTTGGGAATCTCTTTCATAATGTGATGAGTGGACTCTTTCAATTTCTTTTTACCTTCTGGTTCTAGAATATCAGGACAGTTTTCCTTGATAATTTCTTGAAAGATGATATTCAGACTCTTTTTTTGATCATGACTTTCAGATAGATCAATCATTTAAAAATTATCTCTCCTGGATCTATTTCCAGATCAGTTGTTTTTACAATGAGATATTTCACTTTTTTTTTTACTATATTACCTTTTGTTTATTTGTTTTGCTTTATTATATCTTGATTTCTGATAAAGTCATTCGCTTCCATTTGCTCAATTGTAATTTTTAAGGAATTATTTTCCTCAGGGAGCTTTTGTATCTCCTATTCCATTTGGGCATTTTTAAAAAAAATTTTTTAATTAACTTTTTTAAGGCATTCTTCTTATTAGCATTTTGTAGTTCCTTTTGTGCCACCCTCAATTCTTTTCCTAATTTTCCCTCTATCTCTTTTTCTATTTTCAAAATCTCTTTTGAGATTTTCCATAGCCTGAGATCAATTTTATTTTTTTTTTAAATTTGGATGTAGCAGTTTTGACTTTTTATCTTCTTCTAGGTGTGTGTTTTGATCTTCCTTGTCACCATAGTAACTTTCTATGGTAGAAACATTTTTCGGTCTTTTAACTCTTTGTTAAAATAGAGCTTTCGTTTCCAGAATAGAGGGTGAATTGCCCGATGCTTTAGGGATTTTATGTAGCTGGTGTGGTCTGAGCAGCAATTGCATGCTAGCTTCCCACCCTGTTGCCACAGATGTTTTCTGCTGATCTTCCAAGTTCTCTTTGGGTATATGACCTGAAAGATTGTTGGAAGCAATGAATGTTGCTGCTCATTCAAAGGTCCTGCTATAGTTCAAGAAATCATAACTGAAAACTACATGATACAAAAGAGTTAATCATCCCAGTTGTAGGTTTTTTTTAATGATAGAATAAATAAAGAAAAAAAAAAGTAAACCCCTGTTCTCAAACTCCAAGATAACTTGCAAAGTATGACTTTCTAGGAAACAGAATTGCTCTAGCTGGATGCCAATCTTTCTTCCTTCAGAACTGATATAACATCATACACACACTAGTACCTTGTATTTCTTTCACTGTATTCTTCAGATCTCTAATCAAGCACCCTTGTAGCATATAAGTAATAATCTCACAGAGAAAATGTTCCTTGCTTTCTTATACCTACACTTTCATTATGCAATGTAGGAGTTGTGGATGGGGAAAGGATGGGAGTGAAAAGAACAGAAAAGTGTAAAGTTTGGTAACAAGATTGGGTTATCTAGTCCTGTCAAAGCAGGGTGGCTGGTAGAGAAGTATTAGAGATTACAACTTAGTCTTTTCTTCTGTTAATTTATTGGATTGTTACCTTATTGGGTTTTCAATGTGTTAGACAGTAGAAACAACTGAAAATTGCTTTTTTTTTTTTTTGAGAAGTGAAAGATCTTAAGAATTGGAAAAAATGTCAAATCTTCCAAAATAGCATGAACTGGAAAGTCAAGATAAACATCATGGAAGTCATGATCAATTTTCATTACTTTAAAGGTCACACTATGTAATTTATTTGATTACAGTTTAGGTACTCTCTACCAAACCTTATCATGATGCCTTGTTATGGCATGGAGGTGTTTATTGATTTTCAAATATTATGTCATCAAAGTACAAACTCCAATACTTTCTATCATATGGGAAAGATTTCAAGTATAGTTCTAGTAATAGATTATATGTTTCCTCCAAAAAAATTCCCAAGTTAAGAATGAGGAAATTCACTTCCCATAGATTAGTAATTTTGTAATGAATTATTTGATTATGGCAACCCATGGTGGAGGGAGCACAAATGGCCCTCAGTCCTATAAGACTCTCTTTCCCTTCTGCAAGGACAGTGTGGTAGAGGGGAAGAAAATAGCATGTCAAGAATTATAATTTTTACCCTGTTGATCAATATTAATTATATTGTTGATACTCAGTGAGATGCTCTTGTGAACTAGTAATACTCAGTGAGATGCTCTTGTGAACTAGTATACACTGAAAGTAAGCAATAGTTAGTTAATCATGATCCTATACATAAAATTGGGGATAATCTGCACTACTGTAATATTCTCACAAGGTCTATTGAAAGAACTGAATTGTCCATATATTGGAATTTTCTCTTTATATGGAATGAGAATATGAAAGTAAGTGTCAACTAAATGGGAAGATGGCTAAATGGTCCTCCACAGAGAGGCAAATATAGAACTGGTAGATTTGGTTTTGCTAAAGGCAAAAAGAAACATTTCATGGAATACTGGGCTATCTTATTTTGCAATACTCATGAAATATATTTTTTAAAAAGATCTCCATGGAGAAAACTAAATATTTTTTTTATCTTTTGCAGTTAATAAAAAAGAAAAATTCTATGACAAATTGACAAATTCTTCTGAATCAAATCACTATATTATTTAATATTCAATGGCTTCAATGCAAAAGTGAGCAGAGGGAAGGATAGTACAAAAATATCCTAGAAAACATGGTTCAGGAGTAAGAAACAAGAGAAGCCAAAGACTTGCATGATATATAAAAGTTTTAGGACTATATACTATGAATACATTCTTCTACAAGAATCTAAAGATGATAGACATTGTAAGTATTAAGTAACTTGTACTTTAAGATAAGAAAGAAATATAGTGCTAATGCATCATTTGTGAATTGGCTGCTTGTACATAGTACCCCAACTTGTTAGAGTAAAGTTTAAAATATGAATGAAGTAAAAATGAAGACATGAGACAATGAGGTGGTAAAATAGATAAATTGTTAGCATTAAAGTCATGAATATGTAGGCTCAACTTCAGCTTCAGACACTTAATAGATTTGTGACTGTGAAAATCAACCAATGTTTCTGCCTCAGTTTCCTCATCTGTAAAATGGGAGTAATAATAGTTGTTGCAAAAATTACTACAAGGACCCAAAGTGATAACATATGTAGAGCACTTTGAAAAACAAAAAATGCTTTATATATATATATATATACACACATACATACATACATATATATATAATGGCTATTTATGTGTATATATGTATGTTTGTATTACTTTGTGAAGACATTCTAAAGACAGTGAATATGACCCAGAATTGAATAAATCGGCTGTTATTTTTGATAAATTCTGCAAAGTTTCCAATGACTCGTTCTTCTCCATGAAATAACAGAATGTCTTTTTAACATGTATATTCTTCTAGTGATGTTAAATGGCTGGGAAGTTCTGAAAGATTGACATCATGGGTCACTCAAAGGGCAATAAAGGAATGCATGGGGAACATAAGAAAGCTTCAACACAATACCAACAAAGAATTGAACATAAGTGACATAAGGTTTATCATCAAAGATGAGAACGCAGAAGTGGGCTGGCCATGTGGCAGAGGAGCCAAGGTTACCTAGTAAAGAGTCTTTAAGTTCCCTGAGTATCTAAGCAACATAGAGAGAGCAATATGAAGTCTTCCATCATGTGGAGTAGACTCTTGTAGAAGTCTTATAAGAGGACTTGAATAAGAATTTCAAAGGATGAGAAGGGGAGGACTTGTGATCTGTACCAGAAGAGGAAATACCCATGTTCAGATTCAGCCAAGTATAGAAGTTAATGTACTTTGGACCAAAAAATGTATCCTTGACTACTTACAGATGCATAGTGTACCTCTCCCACAATAATATTTAAACCTTATAACAGAGAAGTTAATTATCCTTATCACATAACATTATCATTACATTATTAGGTTATTCATAATCTTGTCTCTTAATACTTCAATTTCACTACCAACTCCATCTTTTCCTTCTTTTTTTTCCCTGAATAATAACATATTTCTGTAATCATATCCACTCCTTTCTCCTCTGTCATCACCTACACCCTGATGGCAGAAGAAATACATTTCATTGACTTTTAATGACCCTGGACAATGTAGATGATGGAAAAACTTAAACAGGTCAAAGTCTTCTCTCAGGGCACTCAAATTTTTCTTTTCCTTTGTGATTAAGAGGTAAAAGGCAACTAATCTTTTTTCTCTGTTTTGCTTCTCTCAGACTCTCCTATTTTATTCTATTGGTTTAAAGTAGTGGTTCTTAACCTTTTTTAATGCCATGTGTTTTTTTCAGCGAGTTGGTGAACTAGTAGACCCTTTCTCAGACTATTATTTAAATGCACAAAATAAAGTATATGGGATGAAAAGGAAAGCAATTATATTTAAATACAGTTATCAAACTATTAAAAGAACAAATTCATGGACTCTGGATTAAGAGCCTCTGATTTAAAGGAACTCATAACTTAGGGCAGGAAGGCAGGAGGAATAGGGTAAGATTTCTTTTTCATGGTCAGAATGGTCTTGTTATTATCTCCTGGCACTACCAGATTGAAAACTTTGCTGTGCCGGTTTCCAACCTCCAGGTCAAGTCCCCCATTGTTGATGTTTTCTGGTTCATTTTGCTTCATAAACTAGAAACTTCGGCTGATATCACTAAAAACTGCCCCTGAAGTTATGTGACGACTTGATGTTTCAGTTCCATCATTCCCAAAATAAAGACAATTATCCTGGCCTCTAATGCAAGGTCAGTGGGTGGACTAATTCAGGGTGAAGAAGGGCTGAAAAAATCTAAACCCTGCACCAGCATTTAATTAAAAATAGTAAAAGACCGGATGGGAAAGTAGGTATTTAGTTGCCGGTTTAAACTTATTTATCTTAACAGGAAGTCTTTGACATCTGGGGAAGCAAGAAGTAAGCATTTATTTGTCTTTCTAAGCTTTGCCTTTACTCCCCCTCCATAGCTTCTTATATGATCCTAAGCATAATCCTCTCTCCTTCCCTATCATCATCATCACCGTCTTATAAACTCCTCCTTGGTTTATTTTATCACCCTTCCTCGTTATCCTGAAGTCTGCAGGCTTATATCTTTCCCTTGATAACATGTAGCTCTAAACTTGCCAATAGTAATGTTTGTCATAAAGTGTACTCCTCGTTTTCTGTTCACAAAGTCAGAGAGAAAGGAAAATTAAGGAGATAGCATTAAGAATATAAAAAAACAAAAGAAGAGGGAAAGAGGGGGAAGAGAGAGAGACAAAGATAGAGAGCAGAGGAAAGACAGATAGTTATACAGAGACAGAAACAAAGACAGAAAGACAGAGTCAGAGGGATGGAGAAGTAAGTGTAAGCTATAATGAAGAGACAGTTAAATTCTCAGCAACATTTTTGTTATGTAAAACTCAGACATATGTTATCAAGTAAGTAATAGATAGACACACATGAGGACTTATTAAAGCATAGCCTCATTCAGTCAATCATTAAATTCCATCCCAGTCAATCTCACACCACCCCATTTATTCTCAATAAATTTTCACTCAATATTCAGTAGAGTTCATAGTGATCCCAAGCATAGGGACATTTCCTTCTCCCAAATTGGCATCGACTGTAAAAATTCAGTCTCTTAAAACTGCTGTACTCAGACAGCATGGAAGGAGTTCAAAAGTAGGAGTTAAAAGAACATTTTTTTTTCTTTTAATAATGTCTTTTTCTCAGACGAGAGCAACAAAGGGAGCAATCTGAATTATCAGCTCTCCTGGACTCCTTATTAGCTGTCCACAGCTATCTCTGGCACAGGTTTGCTACACGCTGCCACCGTCACTCTAGAAGCACTCATTTTCCCATTATTGGGTTGTACAGGTGCTGGATGCAAAGCTGGACGGTGACCCAATTTATTGTGCGGCAACAACAGAACAGCTCCCCAGCTGGAAGGAAGGCATTTCAGCTTTGCTCTTTTCAGAGATATTTGTATAGATAAATGGAAGTTTATGTGGGCACAAAGAGGATATATTGTCCTCTCGATGCACATGTGTAACTCCGGTTCTGCCAGCAGTAATCATAATAATAAGTTAGGTTTATAGAGAGTCCTTTATCCAGAAGGATCCCAAAGAGCTTCACAAAAACTCCACAAATTACAAGCAAAAAGCCTTCTTTCAGATCTGCATTGAGGAACTCGACTCTCACGTTCTGTCTTTTCCACAGACCGCCTTCGGATGTCAATGAGAAATTACCCACGTCAGAAGAATGGAATATTGGAGTCAAAACCTACCATGTGGCCCAGAGAGGGCATTTGCCCCAAATACATGTAGCTACACCACTAATTTCCTTGGGAATCATAAGCAATAACTTTCTAATAGCTAGTTTAATATCCAGAGCATAATGACTAAATAATAAAACAAATATTAAGTGCCTTCTGTGGTTCAGATATAAATGTTAAAACATGTCTCCTATCTTCATGGGGTTTACAGTCTAGGAAGTAGATGAATGGACTTTGCTTTCACTTTCCAAAAATGTCATAGGTTGACATATTTCATGCACATTTCATATAAAGAGCAGAGAAAAATTCCAGAAAATGCAATTGCCAATCATTTGATCACATTAGAATGGTTTCCCTAATGACCAAATAGGGTCATTTAAATTGGGTCAGGTTCTGTGGTTGTCAGTTTTCTGAGGCTTGAATACTAATGGAAATGTCCCCCAATTAGAATTATCTTGAAATATAATCCTTATAACTCAAGGATCTATAGGGGATCCATATAAGAGAAAACTGCTTTGATCTGGTGCATATCTTATAAAAGATTTCATTATAACTGGAGTCATGTCTCTTTTCTCAAGGAGACTATCAAACTGTAAGTACTTATTTAGTGTATTTCACATATGGAGGACTTCCAAGGAGTTGTGACATGGTCCCTGTCTTTAAGAGGTTTTGGTAGTATAAGAGTGATAAAATAAAATCCATCCCTTTGAATTCTTATCTTACTTCAAGTCTCACTTCTATCCCAGACTTTTTCCACACATCTATCAAGTGATTTTTTTCCTAAACTCAGATATAACTGTCTCATCTTCCTACTCAGCAAAATGCTGTGGCTCCCTATTATCTCTAGAATGAAACAAATTCTTTTGGTTAGTTGTTGTTAGTTTGGTTATTATTATTATTATTACTTTTTTGCTAAGCCAATTAGGGTTAAATGACTTATCCAGGGTCACACAACTAGAACATAATAAGTACCTGAGGTCAGATTTGAACTCACAATCTCCTAACTTCAGGGCCAGTGCTTTATCCACTGCACCATCTAGCTGCCCTTTTTTGGTTAGTTTTTAAAGGCCATGATAACCTGGTTTCAACCAGTTTTTCCAGCTTCATTATACATTATTCTTCTTTTGGGACTCTATAGTACAGCAAACAACACTTCTATCTGGTCTTCACATACAACATTCCTTCACTCTGTGCCTTTGAACTAGTAATCATCCCTCACCCTTCCCAGGCTTGGTTTCAATCTTTCCTCATTTTCATTCACAGAATCAATTTCCAACAATCCAAGTCTGAAACTGCCGAGGAAATTACCCTTCTCTGGGTGGAAGGCAAGAACATGAGACCAGAGTGCCTATGAAATTTTAAAACCCCAAACCAAAAATCCCTTTCTACTTAGGCAGCTGGAGTTCATGAACTTCCTCTTAATGTAAGTGGGCATATGTTTCTTACTTCCATATGCAGGATATTTGTAATTTCCCCAAATTGTCAGCATTTCTTGGGCTGGGAATGTTCCCTCCTATTTTTTCTCATTTCAGGTTAAGTATGAGCTTATTCAGGTCCCATTTGCTTCTGGTCTCATGTTCTTGCCTTCTACCCAGAGAAGGGTGATTTCCTCAGCAGTTTCAGACTTGGATTGCTGGAAATTGAACCTCACAGAGAAAGACGAGAATTGACCATGTGACTTCTATAGCTGAAAGCCTAAAGTAACATTACAGGGCAGGTAGAGGGAGAGATCTAGATCTTACCATCCCCATATTGATTCCCCACCCCGTTCCAATTGCAATTCAGACAGTGCAAGTCCTACGGAATTGCCTGATCATTATGCACATATAAAACCTACTACCATTACAATCAAGACTAATCAAAGCACTCATTGATCAGTGTTCTAAGCTTTTTACTATTGTTTTCCTCTATTTTAATGTAAACAGTGTACAGATTTTTTTCCCCCTTTGGTTCTACTCTTTTCATTTATCATAAGTTATAGAGATTTTCCCAAGTTTCTATGATTTTTTGTAATCATTGTTTCTTATGGTATAATATTCCATTATGTTTCATATCATGATTCATTCAACCACCCAATAAGTACCAATAAGTAAGCACCTTGCTTGCAAGTTCTTTGCTGTCACAAAAAGTAGTGCTATAAATGTTTTATATGTGCTGTCCCAAAATTTTTGGTGCAGTTTTAAGCTTTAATAGCTTTAAGCTATTAAGCTTTAAGGTTTAATAAAGTTATTAAGCTTTAAGCTTTAATAGAATGTCCCAAAAGTCTCAGTGCAGTTTTAAGCTGTTAAAGCTTAAAGCTTAGGCTGAATTATTTGTAGGGTAGCTTAATGCTATTAAATCTTAAAAGTACATTAAGACTTTGGGGAGGTATATAGATGATAGATAGAAAGATAGAAAAATAGTTATATAAGGATAGAAATAGCTATCTAGATATATATGATAGAGATAATAATAATTGCTAACATTTATGTAGCCCTTGATATGTACCAGACATTTTACTAAGTGTTTTATGATTCTAATCTTATTGTTATATTATTAGGTGTTAATATTCGCAGATGTGGAAATTAGGTTAAACAGGAATTATATAACATGTCCAGAGTTACACAACTAGTAACTATCTGAGGCCAAATTTGAACTCAGGTCTTTCTGACTCCAAGCTCACTGCTGTATACATTGTATATTTATTCTAAGCATATTATAAGCGTATGTGTATGAATGTGTATATGTGTGAATTTATATGTTACTTTCCCTCTATCTTCGATCTCCATGATCTATATGGACTATAATGATATAGGTCCAAGTTTCATTTTGCTATGAGTTTCTATTGTAGCCCACAGGGATGATGCATCTTGGTCTCTAAAAACTACAAGACACAACGATTAAAGCTATGCTTCTGTCTTGTCATGTTGTTGTTGTTGTTGCTATTATTTATCTAATTAAATCAAGCTTTAAATCAAGATTTTTTCCTATTCCTGTCTTATGCTCCCTTTATTTGTTCAACAAATATTTGAGCACCTACCATGTATCATGTCCTTTGCTATGTGAAATGGGGATATAAAAATTATCCAAGGAGCACAGAAGGGCACTAAATGATTTACAAGCATTTATTGAGTGCTTATCTATATTTAAGGGATTGTAGAAATGCAAGGAAGAATAAGGTATAGTTCCTGCTTTCAAGAAAGTTAGAATCCAGCTGGAGAAATGGGACATAGAAACAGACTCATGACATCAGCCGAGCACTACATCAAAAGTCAGAGGATCTGGGTGCAGATAGATGCCGGTTCTACGAATTACTTCTGCATGCTCCTGGACAGAGAATTTTTAGTTTCATCTGTAAAATGGTGGGCTTAAGGGGGAGTTGTATTAAGGTCCAATTCAAAATCCTATGAGTTTAAAAACAAAACAAAACAAAACAACAAGACATTCTATGATGTGTCAAATAACTGGTATAGTCTATGGTGCATCAGTGTTGAAAAAGCTGGTGACAGATGACAGATGAACAGCCTCTGCAAGTGTGTGATGATAAAATCTCATCCATCTCTGGGAAATTGCCTGGACAAACAGAACATTTCAGAGTTAACTTTTCACTTAGTCACCCTATTTTGTTGTTCTCAGAATGTCTGATGAAAGGATTTTTCTTTTTTCCTCCCCCACACAATAGCCTTTTGTATCTTTTCATATTAGCAAGGCCCTGTAGACCTCCAGCATTAAACATTAATCCCTTGCATAATGAAACCGCAAGAATGGATTTCTATGAAATTTCACACATTTGTCAATCTGATGAAGAATATGCTCATTTTCATGTCTGCCTCTTCAAGGATTTTGGCTTTAAAAATAAGCTTTAAAGAAAAACACTTCCTAATTTAGCTTGGTTTGAATCTAAAGCAATTCAACTTGGGTCTGTTTATGGCTCTGTCCCGGCTGTTTATTGCATCAACGCATTGAAAAATCAACATACCAAAACTCTTCTGAATATTTGGTGTTTAAAGTGAGGAACAGCTGATCAATTGTAGAAATAGATGTCTCAGAATCTAATGGGTTGCCTCCTACTCCTGGTAAATTCTTAGTTATAGCCAGTCATAAATAGTAAATCTAAGAGCACCTTGCTGGGATCAAAGCTACTAATAGAGGACCCCTAGTGGTCCTTTCTGGGAATTACAGCCTTTACATTTGTTCATGGTCCCTGCTTTGTCCAATTCTAGCCGAAGCTTACAATAAATAAATGAAAACTCCAGCATACAGTGGTGACTCACACATAGAAAGTAGTTTCTTTAAGTTTGCAGAGGTTGGGAACAATCTTATTACAAGTAATAAGAACTTGTAAATGTCAGACA
Source organism: Antechinus flavipes (assembly GCF_016432865.1). NCBI lineage: Eukaryota > Metazoa > Chordata > Mammalia > Dasyuromorphia > Dasyuridae > Antechinus > Antechinus flavipes. Next base: position 322,043,145 of record NC_067398.1, read on the forward strand.
AGCTGAAGGACAGAATAAAAATCTCAATTTTTCTATGGTTTGAGCACAAGAGTAAGATATAGTCTGAAATTTTTGACCCTCAGAGTTTACAAAATAGTAATAATGACTAGAATTTATATGATCCTTTAAGTTTTGCAAAGTTCTTTTCAAATATTCTCATTTTATCAATCCTGAGAGACAAGTCCTATTATCCCCATTTTATAGAAGAGAACATTAAAACAGATTGAGATTGATTTGTCCAGATTCATAGAGCGAGAAAGTGCCCGACACTGAATCTGAACTCAGATCCTCCTGACTTCAGACCCAACATTCTTTCATTTTGCCGTTTAGTTTCCCATTTTAGCAGTCATGTCACTTTCTGCAAATGCTTCATACAAGACCAGAGATCTCAAAAGAAAAACAAAACTCTAGGTCGTGAAGTAGAACTCAGAAATAGCTTTGCAGCCAATTCTCATTTCCATTTAGTATCAATGAAATATGGTCATTTTGTTTTTGCCCAATTTTCAATTTAAATTGTATATCTGTATTCCCTCACATGTCAGTGAAAGTGGCTGGAATCAGGCTGCTACAATTAGGTTATAACATTTTCTTCAATGGCAATATCACAGTTTTTTTAAATTTAGTTGAGTTAGGTCCATTGTCACATCAGAACCTCTAAAGGACATTTAGGTAGGTTGGGAATACCTGAAATACTATCTACAAGCCCAAATGCCTTTATAGTATAAACCAGGGGTCCTCAAACTTTTTTTTAATAACTTTTTATTGACAGAACCCATGCCAGGGTAATTTTTTACAACATTATCCCTTGCATTCACTTCTGTTCCGATTTTTCCCCTCCACCCCCTCCCCCAGATGGCAAGCAGTTCTTTACATGTTAAATAGGTTACAGTATATCCTAGATACAATATGTGTGTAGAAGCGAACAGTTCTCTTGTTGCACAGGGAGAATTGGATTCAGAAGGTATAAATAACCCAGGAAGAAAAACAAAAATGGAAGCAGTTTATATTCATTTCCCAGTGTTCTTTCTTTGGGTGTAGCTGCTTTTGTCCATCCTTGATCAATTGAAACTGCATTAGCTCTCTTTATCGAAGAGATCCACTTCCATCAGAATACATCCTCAAACAGTATCGTTGTTGAGGTATATAATGCTCAAACTTTTTAAATAGGGGGCCAGTTCACTGTCCCTCAGACTGTTGGAGGGCCGGACTATAGTAAAAACAAAAACTTTGTTTTGTGGGCCTTTAAATAAGGAAACTTTATAGCCCTGGGTGAGGGGGATAAACGTCCTCAGCTGCTGCATCTGGCCCTTGGCCGTAGTTTGAGGACCCCTGGAAACTATATGTAAGCATCCTATAGGTCATAGAATTAGGCATATTTACATTGGAAGATACTTTAAAGATAATTTAGTTTAATACTTAGATTTGTTAAAGAAGGCAACTGAGATTCCAATGGCATAAATGATCAATTTGGAGCTGCGAGAGATCTAACCCAAACCCCTAATTTTACAGAGAAGAAAAATGGATTATGGGGAAGTTTGAGTGTACTTGGCAAAGTCCATATAGGTCAGTCAGTGACCTCTAAAACATCAGCTCACAGATGTAGGTAGAAAAGGGGCTGCATCCAGCCTAAATCCTTCCATTCATGGATGGGGAGACAGAGGACCAGTCAGCTAAGTGGCTTTCCCACATAGATAATATCCAGTGCTCTTTCTGCTATATATTGGTGACTCCTGTATACCAGAAAAGACCCAAGTCCAGAATTCTTCACTATGAAAGCCTATAGAAGGCTTTGTGGTACAGTAGCTTGCCTACACATGGTCCTGGGCCTGAAATATGAAATGTCCAGGGATGCTGATAAATAGTCACACTGTGATGTCACCTAAGTATACATGTATATTTATTAAGTTTGTAACTATGTATGTGTGTTTGTAAATTCCCATTTACTTTGTGCCTGTCAATAGTTCTACCCAAATTTTCCTAATACCAATTTGAAGATCTTGCCTCCCAGTTACCTACTATACCCTAGGGTTATCATAGCAGTAGCCCTAAGCAATGTTCACTGAAGGAAGGAACAGAATATCCAGGCTGATTTTTTAAATCTTGGCAGCATAACATTTCAGGAGTCATTCTTCTCCCTGGCTTTCAAGGTTCCATTTATCAGTCTGCATGGGAGCCAAGGGAACAACATGGGCAGTGCCAAGGCAACATTGTGCTTGTGTTTCTAATTTACATAATGGAAGCAAGTTAGCGTTATCTTGAAGAATCTGTCTATGGGTTAAATTAGAATACCATGCATTTATAAATCCTGCCCCTGTTAGAAGTAGAGGTCACATAAGCCCCAGAGGCAAAATTGGGAATTATATATTGTAATCACCCCCCTCTTTTGTTTTTTGTCAAATCTTTGCTTTTCCTTCTTTTAGACCATGTCTTCCAAATACATTTCCTCAAGGAATTCTACTTAGCAGTTAGCTTCAAATTTTTTGTAACACACCTAATAAAATGTATATACATATATGGGTATCCCAAAAATCATAACACAATTTTACATTGTAATCACTTAAAAGTACATTAAAAACTGCACTAACTTTTGAAACATTACTTGTCTATATCCACATAAATACAAACAAGTATATGTATGTGAGTGTGTATATATAGATATATATATATACACATATATATATATGGAAAGTGATGAGTGTAAGTACACACAGAGTAAGATATAGTCTGAAATTTTTGACCCTCAGAGTTTACAAAATAGTAATAATGACTAGAATTTATATGATCCTTTAAGTTTTGCAAAGTTCTTTTCAAATATTCTCATTTTATCAATCCTGAGAGACAAGTCCTATTATCCCCATTTTATAGAAGAGAACATTAAAACAGATTGAGATTGATTTGTCCAGATTCATAGAGCGAGAAAGTGCCCGACACTGAATCTGAACTCAGATCCTCCTGACTTCAGACCCAACATTCTTTCATTTTGCCGTTTAGTTTCCCATTTTAGCAGTCATGTCACTTTCTGCAAATGCTTCATACAAGACCAGAGATCTCAAAAGAAAAACAAAACTCTAGGTCGTGAAGTAGAACTCAGAAATAGCTTTGCAGCCAATTCTCATTTCCATTTAGTATCAATGAAATATGGTCATTTTGTTTTTGCCCAATTTTCAATTTAAATTGTATATCTGTATTCCCTCACATGTCAGTGAAAGTGGCTGGAATCAGGCTGCTACAATTAGGTTATAACGTTTTCTTCAATGGCAATATCACAGTTTTTTTTAATTTAGTTGAGTTAGGTCCATTGTCACATCAGAACCTCTAAAGGACATTTAGGTAGGTTGGGAATACCTGAAATACTATCTACAATCCCAAATGCCTTTATAGTATAAACCAGGGGTCCTCAAACTTTTTTTTTAATAACTTTTTATTGACAGAACCCATGCCAGGGTAATTTTTTACAACATTATCCCTTGCATTCACTTCTGTTCCGATTTTTCCCCTCCTTCCCTCCACCCCCTCCCCCAGATGGCAAGCAGTTCTTTACATGTTAAATAGGTTACAGTATATCCTAGATACAATATGTGTGTAGAAGCGAACAGTTCTCTTGTTGCACAGGGAGAATTGGATTCAGAAGAACCCGGGAAGAAAAACAAAAATGGAAGCAGTTTATATTCATTTCCCAGTGTTCTTTCTTTGGGTGTAGCTGCTTTTGTCCATCCTCGATCAATTGAAACTGCATTAGCTCTCTTTATCGAAGAGATCCACTTCCATCAGAATACATCCTCAAACAGTATCGTTGTTGAGGTATATAATGCTCAAACTTTTTAAATAGGGGGCCAGTTCACTGTCCCTCAGGCTGTTGGAGGGCCGGACTATAGTAAAAACAAAAACTTTGTTTTGTGGGCCTTTAAATAAGGAAACTTTATAGCCCTGGGTGAGGGGGATAAACGTCCTCAGCTGCTGCATCTGGCCCTTGGCCGTAGTTTGAGGACCCCTGGAAACTATATGTAAGCATCCTATAGGTCATAGAATTAGGCATATTTACATTGGAAGATACTTTAAAGATAATTTAGTTTAATACTTAGATTTGTTAAAGAAGGCAACTGAGATTCCAATGGCATAAATGATCAATTTGGAGCTGTGAGAGATCTAACCCAAACCCCTAATTTTACAGAGAAGAAAAATGGATTATGGGGAAGTTTGAGTGCACTTGGCAAAGTCCATATAGGTCAGTCAGTGACCTCTAAAACATCAGCTCACAGATGTAGGTAGAAAAGGGGCTGCATCCAGCCTAAATCCTTCCATTCATGGATGGGGAGACAGAGGACCAGTCAGCTAAGTGGCTTTCCCACATAGATAATATCCAGTGCTCTTTCTGCTATATATTGGTGACTCCTGTATACCAGAAAAGACCCAAGTCCAGAATTCTTCACTATGAAAGCCTATAGAAGGCTTTGTGGTACAGTAGCTTGCCTACACATGGTCCTGGGCCTGAAATATGAAATGTCCAGGGATGCTGATAAATAGTCACACTGTGATGTCACCTAAGTATACATGTATATTTATTAAGTATGTAACTATGTATGTGTGTTTGTAAATTCCCATTTACTTTGTGCCTGTCAATAGTTCTACCCAAATTTTCCTAATACCAATTTGAAGATCTTGCCTCCCAGTTACCTACTATACCCTAGGGTTATCATAGCAGTAGCCCTAAGCAATGTTCACTGAAGGAAGGAACAGAATATCCAGGCTGATTTTTTAAATCTTGGCAGCATAACATTTCAGGAGTCATTCTTCTCCCTGGCTTTCAAGGTTCCATTTATCAGTCTGCATGGGAGCCAAGGGAACAACATGGGCAGTGCCAAGGCAACATTGTGCTTGTGTTTCTAATTTACATAATGGAAGCAAGTTAGCGTTATCTTGAAGAATCTGTCTATGGGTTAAATTAGAATACCATGCATTTATAAATCCTGCCCCTGTTAGAAGTAGAGGTCACATAAGCCCCAGAGGCAAAATTGGGAATTATATATTGTAATCACCCCCCTCTTTTGTTTTTTGTCAAATCTTTGCTTTTCCTTCTTTTAGACCATGTCTTCCAAATACATTTCCTCAAGGAATTCTACTTAGCAGTTAGCTTCAAATTTTTTGTAACACACCTAATAAAATGTATATACATATATGGGTATCCCAAAAATCATAACACAATTTTACGTTGTAATCACTTAAAAGTACATTAAAAACTGCACTAACTTTTGAAACATTACTTGTCTATATCCACATAAATACAAACAAGTATATGTATGTGAGTGTGTATATATAGATATATATATATACATATATATCTATATATACATATATATATATATATATATGGAAAGTGATGAGTGTAAGTACACACAGAGGAAGTTAAGTGACTCAGTGGATGGACCTGGAGTTCAAATGTGACTTCAAATTCTTACTAGCTGGGTGACTTAATCTCACTTTAACTTCTGTTTGTCTTAATCTACTAGAGAAGGAAATAGCAAACACTGTCAGTATCTTTGGCATGAAAACTCCTTCCTTGACTGGCCCATTGAAGCTCTATTTATGTTCTCAAAGAGCTTCAAGGGAGGTGTGAACTCATTGAACTCCAATGAGTAAAGGTGTGAACACAAGCCTTGTATTAATTAGTTCTACTTAGTACCTTGTTTCAGGTTCTGCCCAAAACATCTTCTTGTAAGATTAGATCAACTCTAATTAGTTAGCAGTTAGTAAGGATTCCAACATCTCCCCCTTTCTTTGTTAGATGAAAACACCAAAGGAAATAGGAAATCTAATCAGATTAGTGGGTTTCTGAAGGGGTACACATAAATCCATCAATATGGGAGGCATTATACATAATTTACATAAGCACATAGCAATATAACACAGGCTAGTAGTAATGTAACAACATGAATCAACCTGAAGATTTACACATGTCCATAAGTCCTAGAAATAGTCCATAAGCAATCCATTGTCCATTAGTTCATGTGCCAGGAATCTAATAATTCCTGTAAGCTCTGAAGTACTGCAAAAGGTCTCATCAACAATTTTTCATCTCAGGGAACCCAATGATTCTTGCTGGTTTTTCAAGAACTAAAACAGTTTCCTCTTGTGTCAGGAAATCCAATGATTCCTGGAGATTTTAAAAGTCTTTTTTAACAGTCTCCTTGTCAGCCATTTGATTCTTTCTCCATCTGTGGAAATATAAGCAGATCCTCTTCCCCAAGCAGTTAATCTAATTCCCTTCTATTTACCAAGTTTGGGATTTCTCCTCATCCAAAGAGTTGTGAAGAATTGAATACAACAATAAATGCTTTCATATATGTATATATAAATGTATATACACAAGGGATGTCCCCAAAAGCAATATACATGGATGTCATAGGAAAGTTATTTGTTATATATTTGGAAAAAATTATTATACTGTTTGAATCTAGCCTTGTATAATTAATGGTTGTCTATACCCAATTTGGAACTTGGGGGTCTCCAAGGTCCTGGATCCACTCAAAGCATCCTTGTTTTGGATCCCCAACTTGCCTGGTTTCAAGTCCATTCAGACTTATATTTGGGGTTCCCTTATGTTTTAGTTTTGCCCAAATTTTATTGAATATTTATAATTACTTAAAACTCTCTCAATCTACCTTGCTTTCAAGTTGTTTTCTCAGCTTAATTATGTGTATGTGGTATGTGTGCAGGAATCTTTGACTCAAACCTATATAATGTAAACCTTCCAGAGCTAGAAGAGAGATGCATCTCCTTCCCACTTTATTTTTCCCTGCCAATCAGAGAAATAAATTTCTTTCTAAAACTATTTTAGATTTTTGGGATTTGTTCTCACAAACAAAATGTTGGGGATGGGGTAGGAAAGTATGGACATATGGGTATCTGTGTTTATGATTATATACACACATATAAACATACATATGCACATACAAAGTATCCTTAAAATCATATATATGCAAATGTGTATATTATAATACTTATTATTGCTATAAATATATTTTCCATAACATAGAAATATGTTATACACAAACACATGCTACATATCTATATGTGCACACATATATTATAGTATTTATTATCCCTATAAATATATTATTTGCATATATACATAAATACATGCTACATGTATGTGTGTGCACACATATATTATAGTATTTATTATCACTATAAATACATTATTTTCATGCATGCATAACACATGCTGTACATGTATGTATATGCACACACGTATAGCATGTGTTTGTGTGTATGTATATACACACATATTCATATACACTTGGTAGAGAATATGTCTATGCAAATACATTCATATTTATAAATTTTACACATATATACACATTATTCAAATGTCAAATGCACACTTGCCAGAAAAAAAAGGTTATTTTATGGAGAACTTACACAGGACAAGTTCTCACAAGGTGGCCAGAAATAGTGATATAAGACATTCTGAAGGTCTCTGTTAAGAACTTTAGAATTGGGGCATCTAGTTGATGCAATGGATAGAGCACCAGCCCTCAAGTCAGGAGGATCTGAGTCAAATCTGGTCTCAGACACTTCACACTTCCTAGCTGTGTGACCTTAGGCAAGACATTTCTATTGACTCTTCCTGGTATCTCGCATTTTATTTAGTAAATATGAGTCATACACAGTGCTAAACACCATAATTGTCACATAGTAGGCACTTAATAACTGTTTACTGACTGACTGATTTCTAACAAGTAGTTAGTGACTAATGTGAAAAATGTACAATTTACAATCTGTAGCACTGTAGTAGTGACTAACTACCAGAAGACAGTTAGTCACAGTGGATAGAGTGTCAGGCCTACAATCAAGAAAACTCATCTTCTTGAGTTCAAATCTGACCTCAGGAACTTACTAGCTGTGTGACCCTGAGTATGTCATTTCACCCTGTTTACCTCAGTTTCCTCATTTGTAAAATGAACTGGAGAAGAAATCATTTTGGCAAATCATTCCAATATCTTTGCCAAGAAAAATCGCAAATAGGGGTCATGAAAAGCTCTACACAACTGAAAAATGACTCAACAATAAGTACTGTACTGCCAAGTGGAAGAAGTTCATCCACTTGGGAATCTGACTCTAAAATATAGGAAGAATAGTTAGGACACTATTTGAACTTCATGATAACCTAACATAAGCACTATAAGCATTATCATCCCCATTTTATAGATGACAAGCCTCAGGGTTAGCAAATTTCAGGGATACTTTTCAAGGTCAGGTCTTCCTAAGTTCCAGGTCCAATTTTCTATTTACCAGAGATGCCATTTTGCTACATTTTAAGAGCAAAGCTGCACGGACTGGCAAGTTCAAATATTTTAAACAGGCATTTACAGATCCACACTACCATGGATTGTCAAGTCCACAAGTATTTATTAGTACCCACTGTTAGTGGTTCTGAAGGACTGTCATTATGATTCATAAGCCACGATAAGAACATCAACATAACCCAATTCTAATAATGACAATTAAAAAAAGAAATAATGCTAGCATTCTTCTCATTTCAGTGCCTTAATCCAAGGAATATAAAACACTTAAACTAATTAATCTTCACATCTTCCCTGTGAAGAAGCAGGTATGGGGCAGACAATTGTTTTTGTTATTTTGCATATGAAGTAATGATAAATTACTAGATAACAGGGTATATTTAGATTTTAAAATTATCAGGAACACAATAAATTAAGACCTCTATAACTTGGCAGCATGGAACATTGGAAAGAAAGAGTAGATTTGGAGGCATGAAGTTATCAAGTAAGTCATGGTTCCAAAGGTAGCTATATAACCTTTGGGGAAAGATTTAACTACTCTGAATCTCAGTTTCCTGGTCTGTAATCTTCACAACCTATATCACAAGATACAAGTGAGAAAGACATTTAGCAAATCTTACAGTACTATATAAATGTAATTTATTAATATAACCAACTCGTTAGGAAGCATTTATTAAGTACTTAAAAAATTCCAGGGACATCCAGTGCCAAGATGGCAAGCCCTCCCAAATTCCCCTCCAAACAACTAGGAAAATTCCCTCAGAATTGATCTAAGAGCAGGGAAGCAGCTTACCACTCCTCAAGAAAAGTCTGCCTCACTAGAGTAGGAGGGGTCCATGGTCTAAGAACAGTAATAGCAGCAGTAGCAGCAAGCCTAAAGACCCCATCCCCAATATAAGCCACCAACAGGATCTTGACCCCCCCCTCCCCATGACCTATAAGGAAGCCCTTCCTCAAGGTAAGCAAACAATAAGACCCTGGTCCTGGGGCTTATCAATAGAGTGGCCCTGACAGCAATCCAGCAACAGGGCTCCACCCTGGACTGTTGTTGTTTATTCTTCTTTGTGGAAGAAAATATGGATTTAAGTGAGAGCAAGCTGTGCTGTCATCAAACTCACTTTCTCCTACACCTGAGTCCAATGCTAGATTTAGCTCAAAATGACTGGTAGCCCAAGAGCCGACCAGCAGTTAAACCTCCCACCCAGGAGGTCCTACATCCCCTAATACAAGCCAGAAGGGAAATCTACCTCCCAGAGAAAGTAGATAGCTAAGCCCTGAAGCCAATGAAAGCCAAGAGTAAGACCCAGAAACCCAGCACAAAAAGTTAGGATAGTGCAAAACCAGAGTCCAGTTCTCACATAAAAACATCAAATTATTTAAAGTTAAACTATAAGGTTAAACTGTTTATATCCCTAGATAGGAAAAATTCTATCTGTAACATTTGAGAAATTTATCTATTATTGGGGCAGTTTATAGGGAGCATGCATGGACAGAGTGTGCGGTTGTGAATGGACTCTGATGTGATGATATTAAAGAAAAAAGACATTAAGGGATGGAAGAAGATAGAAAAAGGATTGTATTGGGAGAAAAGAAAAGAGGAGATATAATGGAATAAATTATATCAAAGAGGCACAAAAGACCCATTACAATATATATATATATATATATATATTGTCTGAAGCTTAATCTCATCAGTTTTGGTTCAAAAAGAAAATAGAAATTTAACTTACTCTATAAAGAAGTGAGAGGAGAAAGAGGAAAGGAAATGGAGGGGCCTGAACAGAAGAGAAGGCAGAAATACTAGGAGAAAGGAGTAAGAGAAGGGAGAAGAGGTAATAGAAGGTAGGGAAGGTAGAGGGTAGATTGGGTTAGAAATAAAACACTACTAAGGAGGGACAGGGTAGAAAGAGAGAAGAAAAGTATATACAGGGGAGAATGTAGGATGGAAGGAAATACAAACCTGGTAATCATAACTGTGAATGTAAATTGGATGAACTCTCTCATTCAACTAAAACACATAGAGTGGATTAAAAAACAGAATCCTACAATATGTTATTTACAAACACATTTGAAATAGAAACATATAGAGAGAGTAAGGGTAAAAGGGTGGAGCAGAATTTATTATGCTTCAGATGAAGTAAAAAAAGCAGAGGTAGCAATTTTGATCTCAGATAAAGCAAAAGTAAAAATAGATTTATTCAAAGAAATGAAGAAGGAAATTACATCTTATTAAATGGTACTATAGACAATGAAGTAGTATTGATACTAAATGTATATATACCAAGTGGCAAAGTATACAAATTCTTAGAGCATAAGTTGTCTTTTCTTTCTTTCTTCTTTTCTTCCTTCATTCCTTCCATTCTTCCTTCTTTCCATCCTTCCTTCCTTCCTTCCTTCCTTCCATTCTTCCTTCCTTCCTTCCTTTCTTCCTTCCTTCCTTTCTTCCTTCCTTCCTTCCATTCTTCCTTCCTTCCATTCTTCCTTCCTTCTTTTTTTTTTTTTTTTTTTTTTTTTTTGCTGAGGCAATTGGGATTAAGTGATTTGCCCAGGATCACATAGCCAAGCAGTGTTAAGTGACTGAGGTCACCTTTGAACTCAGGTCCTCCTGACATCAGAACTGGTGCTCTATCCACTACACCAACTAGCTGCCCCTTAGGTTGTAAGTTATAGGAAAAAATAGACAGTAAAACTGTATTAGTGGAGGACCTTAACCTCCCTCTCTCAGAACTAATCACAAAATAAACAAGAAAAAAAAAACTAAAGCTAATAGAATCCTAGAAAACTTAAGTATGATAGACCTCTGGAGAAAACTGAATAGAGACAGAAGAGAATATATCTTTTTCTCAGCAGATCATGAAAAATAACCATATATTATGGCATAAAAACTTCACAATCAAATGAAGAAAGGCAGAAATATTAAAGATTTCCTTTTCAAGTCATTTTGCAATAAAAATTATATTCAATAAAGGCCCAGTGAAAGATAGACTAAAAACCAATTGGAAATTAGATAATATAATTCTAAAGGATTAGGGAAAATGAAAGCATAAATTTAGAAGAAAAAAATCTCCAGGGGCTCACAAGCAAGACATTTAAAGAACAATTAATTCTAATACTATATAAATTCTTTAGAAAAATAGGTAAAGAAGGAGTTCTGACAAATTCCTTCTATGACACCAGAAAGAGCCAAAACAGAGAAAAAAACTACAAACCAATGTTTGTAATGAATATTGATGCAAAAAATTAAATAAAATATTAGCAAAGAGATTACAGCAATTTATAATCAGAATAATACACTCTGATGAAGTGGGATTTATACCAGGAATGCAGTGTGGTTCAGTATCAGAAAACTATTGCCACAATTTACCATATCAATAACAAAATTAAAATTAAAAGAAATCATATAATAATCTCAATAGATGAAGAATAAGCTTTTGACAAAATGCAGTACCCATTACTATCAAAAATTCTAGACAACATAGGGATAAAGGGAGCTTTCCTTTAAATAATAAACAGTCCTCCTATCTAAAACCAACAGCAAGCAATATTTGTAATGGGGAGAAGCTGGACACATTCCCAATAAGATTGAGGGTGAAATAAGGATTCCTATTATCACCACAATTATTCAATATTGAACTACAACTGTTGGTTTTAGCAATAAAAGAAAAAGAAAAAGAAATTAAAGGAATTAAAATAGACAATGAGGAAACAAAACTATCATTCTTTGCAGATGATATGATGATATACTTAGAAAATCCTAGAAAATCATTCAAAAACCTACTAGAAACAATTAACAGTTTTAGCAAAGTTGCAGGATACAAAATAAAACCGCATGAATGATCAGCATATGTTACTGACAAAGCTCAGGAGCAAGAAATAGAAAGAAAAATCTCACTTAAAATAACTGTAGACAAAATATAATATTTGGGTATACACCTGCCAAGAAAAGCCCAGGAATTATATGAACAGAATTACAAACACTTCTCACTCAAATAAATTCTGATCTAAATAATTAGAAAAATATCAATTGTTCATGGATAGGCCAAGCTAATATAATAAAAATGACAATTCTATCTAAACTGTTCTACTTGTTCAATGCCATGCCAATTAAACAGACAAAAACTTATTTCATAGAGCTAGAAAAAAAATAATAAAATTCATCTGGAAGAACAAAAGGTCAAAAATAACAAGGAAATTAATGAAATAAAATATAAAGGATAGTGGCCTAGCAGTAATAGACCTACACTTCTGTCATAAAGCTGAAGTCATCAAAACCATTTTCTATTGGCGATAGCCAACACATCGAGCAGTTGATCAGTGGAATAGGTTAGATTCACAAAACAAAATAGTCAATGACTGTAACAATCTAGTATTTGACAAACCCAAAGACCCTGGCATTTGAGATAAAAATTCACTATTCAACAAAAACTGCTGGGAAAATTGGACACTAGTATGGCAGAAACTAGGCACTGAACCACACCTAATACCATATACCAAGATAAGGTCAAAATGGGTTCATGTTCTAGACATAAAGAATGATATTATAAACAAATTAGAAGAACATAGGATAAATACCTCTCAGATCTGTATAGAAGGAAGGAATTTGTGACCAAAGAACTAGAGATCATTATTGATCACAAAATACATAATTTTAATTATATTAAGTTAAAAAGGTTTTGTGCAAACAAAACTAATGCAGACAAGATTAGAAGGGAAGCAATAAACTGGGGAAATATTTTTTACATTCAAAAGTTCTGATAAAGGCCTCATTTCTAAAATATATAGAGAATGACTCAAAGTTATAATAGTTTAAGCTATTCTTCAATTGATAAATGGTCAAAGGATATGAACAGAGATTTTTTAAATGAAGAAATTGAAAGTATGTGTAGTCATATGAAAAAGTGCTTCAAATCATTATTGATCAGAGAAAAGCAAATTAAGTCAACTCTGAAATACCACTATACACCTTTCAGATTGGCTAAGATGACAGGAAAAGATAATGATGAATGTTGGAGGGGATGTGGGAAAAGTGGGACACTGATGCATTGTGGGTGGAATCATGAATACATCCAGCCATTCTGGAGAGCAATTTGGAACTATGCTCAAAAAGTTATCAAACTGTGCATGTCCTTTGACCCAGTAGTGTTTCTACTGGGATTATACCCCGAAGTGATAGGAGGGAAAAGGATCCACATGTGCAAAAATGTTTGTGGCAGCCCTTTTTGTAGTGACGAGAACCTGGAAACTGAATGGATGCCCATCATCTAGAGAAAGGATAAATAAATTATGGTATATGAATGTTATGGAATATTATTGTTCTATAAGAAACAACAAGCAGGATGATTTCAGAGAAGCCTGGAGAGACATGAACTGATGCTAAGTGAAATAAGCAGAACCAGGAGATCACTATACATGGCAACAACAAGACTATATGACAATCAATTCTGATAGACATGGCTCTCTTCAACAATGAGATGATTCAATCAGTTCCACTTGTTCATTGATGAAGGGAACCATCTACAGCCAGAGAGAGAACTGTGGAAACTGAATGTGGAACACAACATAGCATTCTCACTCTCTCTGTTGTTGTTTTCTTGTATTTTGTTTTCTTTCTCAGTTTTTTTCTTCCTTCTTGATGTGATTTCTCTTGTCCAGCAAGATAACTGTATAAATATGCATTCATGTATTGTTTTTAACATATATTTTAACATATTTAATGTATTGGATTACCTGCCATCTAAGGGAGGGGGTGCAGGAAAGGAGGAGAAATTTTGGAACAGAAGGTTTTGCAAGGATCTATGTTGAAAAATTACCTATGCATATGCTTTGTAAATAAAAAGCTTTAATTAAAAAAAAGAATTGGAAATCAAAGGAATATTCATCAACCAGCGAATGCATAAAGAAGCTGTGGTATATGATTGTAAAGGAATATTATTGTACTATAAAAAATGACAAGCAGGATGATTTCAGAAAAACCTAGAGAGACCTACATGAATCGATACCAAGTGAAGTGAACAGAATTAAGAGAACATTGTACATAATAGAAATATTTTTAGATGAAGAATTGTGAATGAATTAGCTATTCTCAGCAATACAATGATCCAAGACAATCCCAAAGGACTAATGATGAAGCATACTATTCACTTCCAGAAAAATAACTGATATCGATTTAATACATATTAAAGAATGCTTCACTTTTCTCTTTCATTTTTTTCTTTTATCCAAGTCTTCTTATCCAGAATTACTAATATGGAAATGTTTTACATTATTGCACACATATATCCTATATTTTGGTCACTTATCATCTCTGAGAGAATGGGAGGATAGAGAAAGAGGGAGAGAGAGAATTTGGAACTAAAAACTTGAAAAAAAAAGATTTTAAAATATGGGCAAAAAATGTTCTAGATAGTATACTATATACTCGGCAAACAATTATCTATGTTTTTAAAGCATATTATAATTTCCTTGTTTATTTCTACTGATATTATAAATTTTTGTTTTTACTTTGACAGCATTATTACCATTCCTTCTTTGCAGATTCGCCTCATTAATGGCATACTTTGTCTCAGATTCTTAATTTAATTTTTTATGTATTTGTTTTTTAAAATGTATTTTTTTCATATATCATGGATTGTTGGATTTTGTTTTCTTATCTGATAAATCTTTTAGTTTTGTGGGATTATTTAATCTCTTCATTTCTGAAGTTCTGATTGTTAGGATTGTGCTTTCCTTTGTCTTTTTTCAGATTGCTCTTTTATCTCCTACCATTTTCAACTCAGAACTTTGTCCCTAGAATTAATTTTTAAAATTATTTCATGCAAGTCTATTCCTATTCTCATTCCTCATCCGATATTTATTTTAGTTTTCTTCCACAATTCTTATATTTTACATATATTTAATTCATTTTATTTATTTATGCATTACTTAGTAATTGGCTATTTATTTTCCTTTTCTTTATCTAGTCACTTAAGTTAGTCCAAAATCCTCCCTTTCCTTCTCCTCTTCAGCCTTTTATTTTTTTTAATTCTCTTTTACTATTGATTTTTTATACTTAAATATTTCCCTTGCCTTCTTTGTTGTTTTTCTTTTTCCTAAGCAGTTTTTCTTTGCTTTGGTTCTTTGCATTTTTTCTTTTCCTTTCAAGGTTCTTCTGAATGTTCTTTTTAATTACTCATGTTTTCCTCTTCTTTATTCTCTTTCCCTTATAGTTTAAAGCTGCTGAAGTCACACTTTGAAGCTTGATCCCTTATTTTAAATTAACAGTAGCCATTCTATTGAATGATAAACTGATTATATATTGCTCTGCTAAGTTTGTAAAAGCTAAAGCCACAAATGAAGCAATAATTAATATATTAGCTTAATTTGGAAAATAATAATTTTCCATTATTATAATACCTTGTATTTATAGAGCATTTTATACTTTCTCGATTTCTTTCAAGTCCTTTTTCTCATGTTAGCCTCACAACAGCTCTCTGATTAACAGGAATTAATTATTAGGAATATTATTTAATATTTATGATATTAATTAATAGGAATTAATTAGGAATATTGTGTTCATTTTATATATTAAGTAACTGAGACCCAGAGAGGATACTTGAAGTCAACTATCAAACATTAAATGAATAATATATCCCTCAAACTCTACTTGTACTACAAAATTTGCTTTAGGCCTACCAACTAACACCAATCAATGCAAATATTCTGCCAATTTATAATTTCTTCTGATCTTCTGACATTAAGCTAAGGCCCTAAAGTTACTAAAGTAAAAGGATGCAAACATCATTTTGCAGCAATTAAAAAGAAATAAAACAATCAGGCAAAGAAAACAGAAGGGAAAAAAAAAGTAAGAGGTAAAGGTTTCCTGTTACAAATTTAAACATATCACAATGAAGAATTTTTCAATAAAGAGGTGGGACAAGGATTACCAAAACTTGGTAAGAATCACTTATTTGCATGGTGTAATGAGTAAATTACTAGGCTTGGAGTCAAGGATGTGTTTTGTGCCCTGATCAAGTCATTAAAATTTTTCTGAATCTCATCTTTCTTAATCTGTAAAATGAGGATAATGATAGCACCTACCTCACAGTATTTTTATAAGGATCAAATAAGTAATATTTGCAATGCATTTAACAAACCTTAAAATACTTTAAAATATCATAAACAATATTTCAAAGAATATTTAATAAAACAAATTTCTGAAATACCCAAGACTCAAGACACTTTCTTAAATCATGTTGTAATGGGACATGAGTGACAGTTGAAATTTCTTTCAAGCACAACAGCTGAATCTTATTAGGCTTCCTCTGTGATTTCTTTAAATTCAGAGGTTTTTTCCCCTTGTTTCCATACCTAAATTTGAGGCATATAGGTGGTGTAAGTGATTAGAAGGCTGGATCTGGAGTCAGGAAGCCCTAAATTCAAATGCAGTCTTAGAAATGTACTAGCTATGTAATTCTGGGCAAGTCACTTTATTGGATTGGATTGTCCAATTCTTTGCTGCTCCCAAATAAGCCCTTTATTCTGGGCTTTAATCTCCTTCAGGTGTATCCCAAGTAGTTTGATCTCTGGGTTAAGAGATCTATCAGTTTTCTCATCTGCAAATTTGGCACCTATTTTGCATGGTTGTTGGGAAGATAAAGGGAGATAATATTTATAAAGAATTTACAAAATAAATTCTTATTATTAGATTCAGGTCATATCAAAGCTTTATAAGTAATTCAATCATCAGACAATATTATTAATCTTAAAAATAAAACCTAAATATGAAAGCACTTACTTCTTTTTTGGAAGCATATGAATTTAAGGTTCTATAAATTTAAGATTGTTCTGGGCCACAACTTGAATGCAGACTTTGCAGGGTTTCTCAAACTTTTTAAATAGAGGGCCAGTTCACTGTCCCTCAGACTGTTGGAGGGCTGAACTATAGTAAAAACAAAAACTTTGTTTTGTGGGCCTTTAAATAAAGAAACTTCATAGCCCTGGATGAGGGGGATAATTGTCCTCAGCTGCTGCATCTGGCCCGCGGGGCGTAGTTTGAGGTGAGTCCCTCAGGTTCAAAATATCAGGTAGTCTGATTTCACCTTCCATCACACCCCCACCCCACCTCTTACCTCTGGGACCTACTCTGATCTCACAAAGTCACAATACATTCAAATTAGATTGCAAGTCTTTCAATTTTACTTCTGCAGTTTCTCTTGACTATTCCCTCATGCCCAGGCTCACTACAACACTGGAATTCAAGCTTGGATTACATACTTCTTGCCTAAACTATTGCAATAGTTTATTGCAAGATCTAATTAGTCTTCTCTCTTCCAGTTTTCTTCTGTTCCAATCTATTCTCCACAATGTTACCAACTAAATCTTCCTAATGCATAGTTCTGATGATAGAATCACCTCTGAAAACTCTCTGCTAGTTCTTCTTTAACTACTGAATAAAGTTATATTTCTAATATTCAAAGTCCTCTATAATCTGGATGCAAACTTCCTTTCTATCCATATTTCACACCTTTTCCCTTTATGTACTTTAAATTGTAGCTTAACTAGGCTGCTTGGTTGTCTTCAACACATCCCACAATCTCTTGGAATCAGGATTTTGCTTACACTGTTCTCTCTATTTGGAATTTTCTTCTTCTCCATCCCAGTATCTGAATGCTTAGATCCTCCTGTTCTTTAGAGATAAGCCCAAATGCCAGCTTTTCCATGAAGGCTTCCCTACATCCCACAATCTCAAACATTTTAGCCCTAATTAGTGTCACCTTCCTCTAACCCCTAAATATCATATTTTATCCTGTGGCATTTCTCTTGACTTGTATTTATCTACATGCTTCACTTCCCAAATAAGATAATAATATCACAGAATTAAAGTGTCAAAGATTTAATGCTGGAAGGTCAGGTAATCCAAATATACCATTTTACAGATAGAGAAACTGAGACCCAAAGAGTTAGATAGTTTGCTTCAAGTCACCTAGGAAGTTAAGTGGTAGTATTTGAAACCAAGTTCCTGGACTCTAAATCCAATGCATTTTCCACTGCTTTCTTTTGAATTAAGCATCTAATATGTGTTTAGTAATTGTATGCATGTGTATATATGTGTGTAAATATATATATATATATGTATAAGTACATATAAGATTTTCTGACTGCTTACTTTGTCTTGCATCACTTCATATATTTCTCATACTTCTCTGAATTTTTAATATGTAGGGTTTTATAGTTTTTTGTAATATTTATTTATCACAATGAGTTTAGCCATTTCCCAATTAATAAGAATCCATTGATTCATCCAATCTTTTGCTATTCAAAAAAAAATTTCTGAATTCAGGAAGACCTGAGTTCAGATCTGACCTCAGACACTTAATACTTCCTAGCTGTGTGATCCTGGGTAAGTCACTTAACCCCAATTACCTGGGGGGGAGGGGAGTTGATCTGACTAATGTTGGTATATATAAGCCATTCTTGTGGGCTTTGATTTCCTTCAGGGGTATGACAAGTAGTTTGATTTCTGGCTCAAATTTGGATCCTGGACATTTTAGTCACTTTTTAAGCATCATTTTAAACCATTTTCCAGACTATCTGGACCATTTCATAACCCCACGTGTAAAGCATTAGTCTGCTGATCTTTCCACAGCCCTTCAAACAAAATCCTGCCTTTTGTCATCTTTTTCAATATGCTAGATGTAAGGGGAAAACCTCAGAGTTGTTTTGATTTTTTATTTTTCTTAATACAACTCCTAAGAAGAATTTTAACGTACAGAGAAAGGGACATCTAAGCAATAAATCCTCTCTCCTCATATTCCATTTTGTAGAAGCTATGAGCAATCCCCTAACTATTATGACCTTTCTATGTCAGGGCAAAAATGACCTAACATGAAGTAAACAATAAATTGTCCCTTACCTCCACTAACTAATAACCTTACCAGTGGGCATATGAGAAGATCAGATTATATTCTCCATAGTATGTGTGTCTACGTGGTGATTTGGCGGTAGCTTTTCTTTCAGGAGCTTCTGTAATGTACAGCATAACCCACAGATCAAAATTAATTGTTGAGGTCTGCAGCTATTATGGCCTTGTCCTCCTGGACCAATACATATAAAGATAATGATGGAAAAATCAATAATGTCACTAGGTCAAGGGCACCTGGTAGCACCAAGCCAATAAATGCTTCTTGTCCATATTTACACAGAGCATTCTTTTTTTTTTAAAGTGATATCAAAAGCCATAATCTCTACTCATGTGAAAATCTCCAGGCTTTTGTGGAAGTTACTATCCAGTATGTATTTCTGCTGTCAGAAGTCCTGTCACTGCATTTAAACCATGAAGTATATTTGCTGCTGATTCGACTATTATGGCAGCAAAATGACCTGGAAAGCTCTTTTGAGTAACTTGGCATTTTGCATTCATTATGGCAATATAAGGAGGGGGAAAATGTGTTAAGAATGAAGTTTCTGAAAAAGTCATCCAATGAAAATTACTCTTCATATTGCACAGTCCAAAGCCTGGCTGATCTATTAGGCTAAGAAAAGAAAGAAATCTGTCAAAGATAAGATATCTCCATATTCTCGGGTTTTGGAGGTCACTTGTCAGAATTTTCTGATCTGTAAAAACTCAGTGTTAAATGACAGAGAGCAAAATGTGTCAAACTGTGTTCTTTGACCCTCTTTTGGTGGGTCAGATTTCTTAAACACTTGGGAGATGGGAACACATGCTACCTATTGAGAAAGAAGAACTCAATTGGACTGACTTGAACTTAATCTCTGACTTGAAATAACCAGAAACAAATCCTGAAACTTTTATGAATATCAACAAAGAAGAGGAAATTCAATTTTGATTCCTGTATGGTCAGTTTCTTCCAAGACCAAACTATGTCCAGATGCCATGGTGGTCACTATTTAATATGTATCACTAGCACTGATGGTTTAAGAGCCACATTTCTGGGGTTGAGCAACTTAACCGATATACTCCAGATAGGTCAAATGAATGCTTTTGAAGCCTTCAGATTCAACCATCATTAATACTACAATACCAACCTAAATCAAGATGGGCAGATGTGTGGGGCTATTTTGCACATCAGGACATTTGGCCAAAATGACATAAAGGCCCAGGGTTTACTTGTAGCTTTTCTCTCAATTGTTCCTATTTTGTGCCAGACAATTAACCATTTTACTACTGAATGGGCAGTGGTAATTGAGCCAGAAAAGGTTTTTTTGTTTTGTTTTGTTTTGTTTTGTTTAATTCTTGCCCCAAATGAATTAGGTAAGAAATCAAATCCACCATCTTTCTGTCCCCACCCCCTTCCAGGAGATTTTAAACATCCATCATACCTTGACAGCTATTCTAATACCTAATATTGAAGCTGAAACAGTGCACATTATTTCTAAAAATTAAAAAGCTGCTTTTTTGGGGGGTGGGAGAGCAAGGATTTTTATCATTGTGGCACACCCAAGTACCACTATAGTTAAAGGTCTGTCAGCATTTCCATTAAACCCCCCTGATTTTCAACCACTTTTAACTCAGCTATAAAAATCACTCTGAGACTGCAGTCAAGAAAAAACAAAACAAAGCCTCAGCTGAGGAGAAAATTGTTCCCTTTCCCAGTTGACTGTTGGTTTATTTTTATTTGCTTTTTGTTTTAATGATTTAAGAAAAAACACACACACTTATTTAAAAGACCACATCCTGAATATAATCCTCAAAAAGAGAAACTATTAACACTTTCAGGAGCCTCTAGGTGGCAACTTTTTAATTTGTCCATTTGCATTTTTGTTACTGACTAGAACAAGAGATTTGGTTACTCAATCAGTCCTGAGCATCATCTCATTTATTGTTGTTGTTGTTTTTAAGTTTAAAAAGTTCTATTCTGTTTATTTAGAAATTTGGATTTTTTATTAACTTCAAAGAAAAAAATCAGTAATGCCTGAAAATTTAATTTAATTGAATAACTTAATATAGTGATATATCATCCCAAACAAGTAAATTAGTTATTAGGTTTTTTTTTAAATATATTTTAGCATATCATTTATTCTTAGCATTAAAATATTCACTTTGGAATAGTTCACAGACAGAAAGAGACTGGGGGATTACCAAGATTTTCTCTTTTCTTATCCACTTTGTTCCTGTGATTCAGTTGTTTTGCTTAGGTCTGACTCTTCATGACCCCGTTTGGGGTTTTCTTGCCAAAAATATTGAAGTGGTTTGACATTTCCTTCTCCAGCTCATTTTACAGATGAGGAAACTGACGCAAACAGGTTTAAGTGACTTGCCCAAAGTCACACAGCTAGTAAGTGTCTCAGATCAAATTTGAACTCAGGTCTTTCTGACTCAAGAAATGACACTATTTACCACACCAGCTAGCTGCCAATGTACTTTGGAGGGATTATCAATTTAGAACTAGAAGTGTCTATGTAGGACATAGAGATGAAAAGACTGAAGGACAGAAAGTTGAAATTACTTGCCCAAGATAACATAAATAGTCCAGGAAAGAAATTATTGGCCCCTGGACTCTGACTCTATTTGGCTGTACTGAATCTTTTGTTTACTATTGTTTCAAAATCATTATCTTCTAGAAAGAACAAGTTAGATTGATCCTACCCAAGAACTCAGAATTTTTAATTGTTCAGTAAGCTAGTAGCATCTTCAGAAAAAAGGATAAGCTTATTTCTATCAAATAAGAAAAAAGTAATAATTACAATATAAATTTAAAAGACAATATCTGAATTCTATGTAAATATAAGGATCAGTCTGGAGCTCAAGAAGAAATGGGGATTTCACTTATCTTTTATTTTAAAGGGACTCAAGGGAACATAGTGTGCTCTCTCAGATGATTGTCCTCCCTTTTACTTAACTATTTTGTTTTATTTTCATTACAAAGTATGGGCCACGGGGAGATGACAGAAAATATATGTGGGGATAGCAATGATATAAAAACCCACAGTATTAATAAAACTTTTTAAAAAGAAATTTAAAAATAAGAAAGGAAAGAAAATTTAGTATGTTAAACCCATTTTTCTATCCATTCACAATCACAGGCCTTCAGACATCTAGTTATTCCTGAATAAGAGTTCCTTTTTAAAACTCCTTTGACAAGTGGTCTTTCAGTCACAACATAAAAGCTTAAATACTAAAAATAAGTTCATTTCATGTTTAAAGTTTCCTTCCAAGATAGGAATGGAATTTCTTTAGCTCAATTAAATAATATTTTATTAACAGTCCACTATATGCAAAAATTATTTCTGGTGCAAGAAGTAGAAAGACAAAAACTTTTTTCTTCCCTCAGGGGGCTTACATTCTACTAGGTAGATACAAAATGCATATTAAAAAAGCAAAAAAAGATATAAACTGAAAAAATATAAAGCCCTCGCCATTGGCTTTCTGTGTGTCAGGTTGTACTTGAGTTGGACATGCTTAAAGACTAAACTAAAGGGAGAAGATATATCTACTCCTTCCAATGTTAATTTTTCTGGGCCTCAAATTCTTTTTCTGTAAAATGAATGGATTGTTAAAAAAAATAATTTTTAGCATACCTTACAGCTCTAAATCAAAGATTAATGAATGAAAATACAATTTTTTAAGCATTTACTATGCACCAAGAACTGTGTTAAGTGCTGAGGACTTAGAGGGGCATCTAAGATAATACCTGTATTCAAGGAGATCATGTTTTAATGTAGGAGAATAAACATAGAAGGATTTAGTTGCAAAACAGATAGAAAAAATCAACATCCTTAGGATACAATGGTTTAGTAGATGATAATGCATCGCTCTTAGTGTCATAACCATTAATGAAAGCAAACCAGCCTCTGATAGTGAACCATTTCACACTTCTAAGGATTTTGCTGGTGAAAAGTTTCATTTCTAGAATTTCAGTAACTGGGGCTACTGAGGAGGCAGAAACAGTAGCAGCCAAATAATCAACTGTTGGGTTGTCTCTACAAGATAGTAACTGCCAAGGACTGGGATGAATCAGGCATTCACTGAAGAGTGACAGAAGTGATGTGAGATTAGAAATCATTGTCATATCAGGCTTAGTTGGAAGAAGTAGGGATTTTTAGGGCTTTTTATTTTATTTTTTAATTTTTTTTGTTATTTCATAGTTTGAGGAGGAACTAGGGCCTAAATCATTTATTTATGTCTGGCTGTTTAGAAACTGATTTTTTTTCTAGACAAAAGACCAGGAGAAGAAATCACAAGAATTAGAATATTCTTCTAATCACTGAATTCCTGACAGCCTAGGATCTACCTAGGTGTGGATCCAATCAGATCATGTAATCTTTGGGGTGCACATATTTGCAAAGACTGAAGAGAAAAATAGGAAAAGACTTCTTTACCCCAGAGTGACTATTCTTCCCAGATGGAAAATAAAATGGGGACTTGGGGATAGAAAGGTAAGAATTCTTAGCTGCTCCTTCCCACAGCATAAAAACATTCAAAACTGCTATCATTTAATAAAGCGCAGATCAATCATTATGATATTTCCATTGATAGTTAAATAAGCATTTCCCAATATCAATTCATTTCTGATTGTGATTTCCTGAATAATTACTTAGTACTATTTCTATGAGCCCTGCCATTGACAACCAGAGTAGAATTTATCACAATTCCTCACCACTATTCTCCACTCTGATAATGTATGCAGACAACAGACATTGGAAAATATGTTCTTCTATAAACACAATATAGGTGACCTTGTTTATTATGGCAGAAGGGGGCAGAAAAGGATATCGTATTTAATGCCCCAAAGGGAAAAAGATGATGTATGATCTTAACCACAGTATTAATCATGGCAGTTACTTCTGGACAATAAACTAAAGTAATCCTTGTGAACAATCTTTTTTCAATGGAAAAATAGAGAATAATGAACTTGGAATAGGAAAAGGAGAAGAATCTTGTGTAATAACATGGCCTGATATGAAACAGTGCTAACTAAATCAGAGTAATATCACTTTAAGCATTCTGATAATTACTCCAGCAATAAGGGACAGCCAAGAAGGAATTGGCTTTTCCTTTCCCTTTCTTTTGTTTCAGCTACACAAGGGTCAACCATTTTCAAGACTGAAAAGTGAATTTAGGAATCCTAGAATAGGTCAAAGACATTATCACCCTGGCACATAAGATCATGAACCATTTCTCTTCTCCACCAGAAAATGCTGATGTCATCTGCAAGTCTCTTGATCTTCCCAGGCAAACAGATTTCATTACTACCTCTGCTGCAATAATGGAATTATTGTCAGTGTGATAAGATATGAATCAAAAGAAGTGAAACACAACCTACAGCACAGGAGACCCAGTTCCAGAAATTATTATTATTATTTTAGCAGTGGTAAAGACCAATGACAAGCCAGAGAAAAGAAATGGTTCCCTCGGTCAAAATCTACATGGGAATAAGGAAAGGAAGAGAAGGGAAGGGAAAGGAAAAGAAAGAAAGGGACATCTCTTGAGTAATGATGCATCAAAAGAGCAAGTAAAAATTGTAAAAAAAAAAAAAAACAAATCTGAAGAATAATATTTTACCAACATAGAGAGTTCCTTGATTAAAAATAAATCCTCTTATCAATGTAGATGAACATCTTCTTTGCAATTTATAGTCTTAGGGGAGAGAGAGAGAGACAGACAGACAGACAGACAGAGATGTGAAGGAGGGAAGGAGAGAAAGAAAATAAAGTAATTTGCCTAGAGTCACACATTCAATATAGATCATAAATAGGAAATTGAATCTGTTTTTCTGGTTCTCAGGTCAGCTCTCTATCCACTATGCTATGCTGTCTATCAGCTAGAGGTCTTTGTATGTTTGCCTTAAACACACATATACTTCTTTTTCTTTCTAGTACCATCTCATAGATTTTCCTTCCCCAAGGATTATGTATATAGTTTACTTTCTTTTAGATATCCTTTGCCCTGGAGTTCTGCTGTTTCCATAAATTCTATCTTTGCTAGACTTCTGGCATGAGGGCTAAAATCTATTAGGAACAAATAAAAATATCATAAGTTCAGGTTCCACTGAAATGTAAGGTTTAAATACCAAGATGCTTTCCTGGTACTGTTGAGAAAGAAAAATAAATAGTGATAACATGGAACTGTTCAGAGAGTTTTACCTTTCAATCCCAAGACCTGGATTCAAATCCTATCCTGTCACTTATTAGTGGTATGATTTTGAGCAAGTTCTTGGACCTCCATGGGCCTTAGTTTCTTATCTGGAGAGGGTTAAACTAAATTACCTCTGAGTTCCCCTCCATCTCTAAGTCTCTGATACTCTGAATAAGAAGATCATGACAAAGTTATAGATCAGGGCAATTCAACATTCAAGCATCTGTTAAATAATTAACAAATTAATTTTACATTTGTTAAAAAATTAAGATAGTTAGGTGATGCCATAGATAGACTACTGACCCTGGAATCAGGAAGACTCCTCTTCCTCAATTCAGATATTAACTGACTAGCTGTGTGACCCTTGACAAGTTACTTAACCCTGCTTGCCTCAGTTTCCTCATCTGTAAAATGAGCTGGAGAAGGAAATCTCAAACCACTGAAATATCTTTGTGAAGAAAACTCCAAATGGGTTCCCAGAGAGTTAGGTATTACTGAAACTAATGAACAACAGCAGCAGTAACCATAACAAAGCACTATATTAGGTTCTAAAGATATAAAAGTCAAAGTTTTAAGAATGGATTCTATTCTCAGGGAGCTTACATTCTCCTAGAGGAAACAACCAAAACTAAGCAAGTAAATACAAAATTACTTGAGTAAGGCATCTACATTAACAGCCATAGAAATTAGGAAAGGCTTCCTGTAGGATGGGGTATCTAGATTGATCTTTAAATGAGTTTAGGAATCTAAGAAATCTAAGAAATCAAAATAAGAAAAGAATATTTTCTAGGTGTAAGGATGTGGCAAATCTGAGTTCAGTGAGTAGAGTACATGATGTGAATTAATGGGATATAAAACAAAAGGAGCCAGATTGTGAAAGGTTTCAAGAATTTCAGGAGTTAAAAAATATGATATATGTTTTAACACTGATTGACACTTTGACCTTGAATTTGTAACTTGTCCAATACAAGTCATTATTCCATTAAGCATGATATCATGACACACTTAGCACGGTCCTCATAAGCTAATCCACCATTGTCTACTGCTCCTTTTTTTTAATCATTAGTGTCATGAAGGCAATTGCAATAATGTATACTGAAAAAAAGTAGGAATATTTTTGCCCTCAAGAAGCTTCCATTCTGAGTAAAAAAATTTTAATTAAAATCAACAAAGAAAACTTGAATATGCAATATAATAACAAAAGGGGGGTTGTTTAAAATTAAGAAAAGAAACCATTTTCTTGTAACCACATTAAGATTTCCTGGACTATAGTCTATCTAATAGTATGGGAAATAATGGAATGTCTATAATGAAATTATTCCCTTTTGCAATAAGAAGACTTTTCCCATTCTGAATCTACGAAATTATGATTGTAAGGCTGTTTTTCTATCAGTAAAATGTGATATTCTTTATGTTTTCTAATCCAAAATTAATCCTTTGTAATTTTTAGGGATTGTTAAGCATTAAAGTATTTACTAAGTACAAAATATTGAAGTTTCTTTTTCATGATCATTGGTACATTATCTGGCCTTGTAAATCAATGGTACCAGGGGAATCAGAATAGGTAGAAATGAACAAATGGTCACATTAAGCCATCGAGTTCCCAGTAAGTTATTTTATAACTCCTCCTTCAGAGCATTTGGAAATCTAAAACTGGAATCATTAATCACCAAGAGTACACCAAAAAGAAAAAAAAAGTTCTAGCTCAGACTAAATTGAATGGGGTAGTTTTTGTAGCTTAAATTATATGATGTGTTTGTAAACTAAAGTAAGCCTCTTAATCTTCACATTTTCTTAACTCAACTCATGGATTAAATCTAAGTAGGGAAATCTTTGTGTACTGAACTAGCAGGTACCTAAAACAGCCAGATGGCCAGGAAATCCTAAATGATATTGAAAGTACCGTGCATATAAATTTTATGAGTTGTGTTTTATAACTTTCCCTTGAGTCATTATAGCCATTTAGTAGTCTCTGGAACAAGACAGGAGGAGAGATGTTTATTGTTAATTTAAGGATAAACATAATTCTCATAATCTGTCCTACCTTGACTTTGACTATAATTGTGAAAGAAGATACATAATTCACATGTTCTATGAGATTTTTCTGCTATTATTGTTGACATTGTTTTTTTTTCCTTAACTAATTCTATAAGGAGTTTCTGGGGGGAGAGGGAGAGATTAGTTCTTAGAAGAGTAAGATACATCTTTTGAATAATTTTCCTCCATTTGTTAGTCAAAACACAAATTTCTCATTTCTCATAGTACTAGTGGAATGACAAGTCACCCAATCCAAACTCAAGTCACAGCTCTGACAATAACTACTTGTGGGATTATTAGTAAATCCCTTAACCACTCTGGGCTTTGATTCATTTACCTATAAAATTGGTTAAGAAATTGTTCTAGGAGGCATTTAAGGCCTTCTAGCTCTAGATCTATGAGCTATGATCCCTCTCACCATATCTTGACCATTGAATTGTTGAGTAGATTGGGCAAAATCAAGGTACCTATTGTATTGATGATGAGAGAAGCCTGTTTGTCAGAAAATATACTGAAAAGCCCTAACTTCCCCCGCAAGCAGGAATTTTTAGCTAGAAATGCCAAACTTCCCTTCACTTCCCCATCAATAATTCCACTAAAGAAGAGGAGTAAGAGAAAGATGGGGGGAAGAAGGGGAGAGATGGGAAGAAGGAAGTTTTGTGAAACAAAAAAAGGCATTTTTTACTTCAGTACCCAGAAGGTTAAGTGGAGAGAACACTGATCTGTATCTATCCAACTTCTGACAGTCAAAATTTATAACTAACTTCATTGTGCAAAGTACTGTGCTAGACACTGGGGCTACAGAGTAAGAATTTTTTTAATACTCCCTGCTCTCAAGGAGCTTACAATCAATGAAAGAGAAACAAAATACAAATAGATGCATATATGATCATTTGAAAAGTGTAAGTCTTTTAACCTTCCTGGGCTTCAATTTCATCATTTGTAAAATGACAGGTTTTTAACTACATGGCCTCTTATCCATTATTCTGTGATTTTAGCCAATCATTTTTCCTTGACAGATATATGTGAATTTGCTCAAAAGAAAAAAAAAGCTCTTTATAAAACAATCTGATTGTGAAATCATAAGCAATTAAGAGAGCATGGGAAATATTTTTCAGATCTATGAGTAAGGGGAAAGTTTATAATCAAATAAAAGAGATTGTCACAAGAGGCAAAATAGATGATTTTGAATATATTAAACTAAAAATGTTTTACACAAATAAAAATAATGCAACTAAAACTGGAAGGAAAACAGAAAACCTGAAGGAAATATTTATAGTATTTCTCTAGCATATAAAGAACTGTTGTTGTCCCATTGATAATTGTCAAAGAATATTAACAGGTAGTTTTCAAATGAAGAAAATAATGCTATTTGTAGTCATATTTTTAAAATGCTCTAAATCACTACCAGTTAAAGAAACGCATATTAAAAACAACTCTGAAATACAAGCTCATATCTATCAGATTAAATAGTAAGACCAAAAAAAGGAAAATTACAAATATTGGAGAAGATGTGGAAAATTTGGGACTTTATTGGTGTTGTGACTGATCCAACCATTAAGCTGAGTATTTTGGAACAATTTCCAAAAAACTATAAATTCATATATATATATAGTTTCAGTAATATCACTACTAAGTCTATATCGCAAAGAAATTCTTTAAAAAGGTGAAAGGGTACATATTTATACCCCCAAATAATTTATAGCTGGTGTTGTTTTATTTTGCTTTTGTGATAAAAAAAAAGAATTAGAATTGAGATGATGCCCATCAATTGGCATTGTGATGGAACAATATTGTGCTATAAATGATAAATAGGATATTTTCACAAAAACCTTGAAACACTTACATGAAGTGATGTAATGTGAAATGTGCAGAACCAGGAGAACAATGTACACAGTAATAGCAAAATTGTACAATGATTAACTGTGAATGACTTAGTTATTCCCAATAGTACAAAGATCCAAGACAATTCTGAATGATCTATGATGAAAAATACTAACCATCTCCAGAGAAATAAGTGGTGGAATTTGAATGCAAAATAAAGATAATGGGGTTTTTTTAACTTCAATTTTCCTTGAGGTTTTTTTTGAGGGATCTGCATTTTTTTTAACAAAATAACTAATATCCATATTTATGTTTTACAGGACTTCACAGTAAAATCTTTGCAAATTGCTTGCTTTGTCAATTATGGAGAAGAAATAAAAGGGTTGGAGAGAATGTAGAATCAATGTTGTAAAAAAAAATTTAAAACGTCTCTACATGTAATTGGGAAAAATAAAATATTAAAATTTAAATTAAAATAAATTATAAATATGCTTCTAAAAATAAAAGGCAATCTGATTATTCCATTAGAAGGACTATTATCAGGAAGTTGTAATTTCTAGAATCATCCCTAAAGTGTGCAGAGGTTTTGTAGGGTGAATGTTGAAAATTATCCATGTGTATATATTTTAAGTAAAAAGCTATAATTTTTTTAAAAAATGAAAAGGAGAAAGAAGAATAAAACTACTAAATGAAATTCCTTCAAAAAAAGAAAGGAAAAAACTAGACCTCTGAGTAGAAAAGCAAATTCCTAACTCTTAATGCTACTCAAATGAAGAATATATTTCCTCTAACGGCAGTAGACTACCTTCCCCAAAGTTCTGCAAGCCAAAGTTGGATGACTACCTGTCAGAAATTTTGTAGAAAGTAGTCTTAGTAACCTATGAATTCCACTATATATTGTAACACTGAAGT
Source organism: Antechinus flavipes (assembly GCF_016432865.1). Taxonomy (NCBI): domain Eukaryota; kingdom Metazoa; phylum Chordata; class Mammalia; order Dasyuromorphia; family Dasyuridae; genus Antechinus; species Antechinus flavipes. The sequence continues at coordinate 322,073,295 of NC_067398.1, forward strand.
CATACACAGAATCCCAGATTTAGAATTGGAAGGCCATCAATTGTCTTATCTCATTTTTTAAGATGAGGAAAATGAAATCCAGAGAAGTGAGTTGATTTACTCAGCATTATAAAATAGTGGAGCAAGGATTTAAAACCAGGTTCTCTGCCTCTGAATCTAGTGATTTTTTGTATTTTCCAACACTACCTGCCAGAGTTGGAGGGTCAGGATTCAAATCACAGCTCTGCCATTCACCTATCCTAATCTCTCTGAGTCTCAGCTGGCTGTTCTATAAAATGAGAGGATTGAATGAGATAACCTCCCCATTCTAAATTTGGGGTCTTGTGAATTATTTCAAATTTAGGTCTTTCTAAACAAGAGTTCTAAAATCTATAAATTTAGGAACATGGAATCAAAGGAGATTAGTGATCTTATGTTCTTTAGTTAGAAAAAATAACCAAAGGAGGCTATACAAGATCATTATAAAGATTATGGTACAAGTATATATTAATTGCATGGTACAGTGAAGGGCTAGATTTTGAGTGAGTGCCTAGAGATAATTGCTAATTATAATATTGGGCAAGTAGCTTAAATACTCTTTACATCAGTCTTCTCTGATAAATAAGGGAGATGGATTATATGACTTTCAGGTTTTTTTCCCAGCTCTAAACTTAAGATTCTTTCATCCGTTTTGCAAGAGCTAATAGAGGCTTGGGAGCCTTGGGAGAAAAGAATAATTAATTTGTAGATCATTCATCAGTTCACACTTCAATTTTTTAAGTTGTTGGTTTAAGTAAAACTTGTGTCAGAGGTAGTACCATAGGAAAGTGTTGCCCCACATACACACACACATTTTTCTGGTATGAAATGTAAAACTCGTAAAACTCCAATGTCATTTATCCTTAGCTCATTAACTTAGTGTAAGCAAGGCAGAACCTCCTAGTTAAACAATTAAGTATCTAGAATTGAAATATAAAAAGAAAGATGATTCAAGAACATCAGTATTTGTTTTTCCTGGTCAGTCCTACTTAGTCATCAGTCAACAGCAAACACTTGTTAAAAATTTATTCTGTGCCAGGAATTCTGCTAAGTAGTAGATATACAAAAGGGGAAATAGTTTTGATTCTCAAGGAATTTATATTCTGTGAAAGAGATGAGGAGAGGGAAGATGGTGAGAGAAGGAAAACAATCTATACATTTATAAGTATAGACAAAATATAATGTGGGGGAAGAGACAACAGAGTCATATATAAATATATTTTTTAAATTATACATTCTAGTTTCAGTTAATTCTTTCACATGTCTAAGTGTGTGTGGTTAGCTAGTGTTTGTAGTCAGATTTAATTTTTTTGTCATCATGAAATGTCATATGCAGTACAAGGTAAATTAGAATTTGAGAGAAAGAATGTTAGTTCTGAGAAATCACTTTGGAAGGGTTTTAAAGGAAACCAAATGGCTCAGTTGTATGGCGGGCCAGGCCTAAGATCAAAAAAGACCTGAGTTCAAATCCAGCCTTAAACACTCACTGGCTCTGTGACCCTGTGAGTCACAACCTCTCTTTGCCTTAATTCACTAGAGAAGAAAATGTCAGCCCACTTCAGTATCTTTGCCAAGAAAATTACATACAGGATCACAAAGAGTCAGACAGGACTCCACAATGACAGCAAGGGATTTAAAAATGGAGAGGTGAGATAAGTGTCTTCTAAGGATGGTGGATAGCCAAGGTAAAGACATCAAGATAGGGATGGTATTTTGTATGAGAGGCTCTGCAAGATGCTCAGTCTATCTGGACTGTAGAATACAGGGAAAAGTAATGTAAAAGTTGGGAAGGTAAATAGGAACCAGGTTTCGAGTTGCTTTAAAATCTAAATAAAAGAGCTAATACTTGATCTTATAGAAATAGGCAATAGAAAGTCATTCTAGTTCATTGAGTCAGGGAGTGACAGACTCAGACTACTCAATCAATAAGCATTTTTTAAGCATCTATTATAGAAGCTCTAAAATTAGATTCATGGATTTGACAGAATCCATGAATATGAATAGGAAAAATACATTTTTATTTTCACTAGCCTCTAACTGAAACTTAACATTGCCTTTGATCAGTTAAAAACACTATTCTGAGAAAAAGTCCATAGGCTTTTCCAGACTGCCAAAGGGGTCTGTGTTAAATATGTCCATGAAAATAGCTCCATAAAAATGGTTAGAACCCCCCAGTGGGGTAGGTAGCAGACATTGTATCATGTAATGGAGATGCAAAGACAAAAAATTGAAACGTGGCTGCCTTCATATGCAGACAGATACCAATTTAGAGTCACAGGACTTGAGTTTTAAACCTTGGTCTGCTGTTTACCTCTGCAATCTATGATCCTTTTCACCTTTAAATCTATGATCTCATACGCACATAGACTCACAGAAAAAGAAAGACAATTTTTTAAAATGCCTCCATTCTATAGAATAATTCTTTCTAATGGCAGAACTTTATCCTATCCCAGGGGATTAAATATTTAGAATGTTTTAATTCAACAAATTCTTATTTGGGGAAAACTATGTTTCCTGGTGCTTTTTGGTTTGGAGCTATATGGTTGAGATATTAAAATGAGGACATGCTAGCTAGCTATAGACAAGTTTCACTTGACTCTGTGTGTATGTGTGTGAGTGTGTGTATGTATATGGTAGGCTAGTGTTTGTAGTCAGATTTAATTTTCGTGACACCGTGAAATGTAATGTGCAGGACATAAAATATTAATGTAATATATAAATGTGCAATTCAACCCACCAAGGTTATGGAAACAAACAAGTATTGACTTGGGGAAATGGTCGACCATTTTCAAGTGCCATTATGTACCTCTCCCCACCCCAAAAAGAATAATTGCATCTATTCAGATTCAGATTTGTTCATTTCTCTTCAGAAATCCTCAATAGACCACAGCAGCTATGGAGAACTCAAAACACCCTGAGAGCATAGACATAGATCTCTCTCTATCTCTCTTAGTGAGATGCTGACTTTCAGAATGAAGTATTATGCAAATTAGTACCGACTACTAGGAAGCAGCTCACTAATGAGATGAGTTTGCAGCTACTCTGCTTTCCTTGGTAATCTCCCCCTCAGCCAGGAGCTTCAAATAACAGATCATCAAAGCACCCCATCAAGAGCATAATACGTGAAAAGAAACCTGGCTCTGGAAAGGATTGGGTTCAAATCTTGCCTCTGATGCTCACTGTGTGCCTTAGTCAATAAGGAGTATGGCTAACACTGAGAGAGTAATTTTATATTTGCAAAGTGCTTTACATATACATTAACCCAATCTTGCTGATTCTAAGTTTCCTCACTGATAAAATGAGGGGATTGATATCAAGGGTCCTCAAACTTTTTAAATAGGGGGCCAGTTCACTGTCCCTCAGACTGTTGGAGGGCCGGACTATGGTAAAAACAAAAACTTTGTTTTGTGGGTCTTTAAATAAAGAAACTTCATAGCCCTGGGTGAGGGGGATAATCGTCCTTAGCTGCCGCATCTGACCCACGGGCCATAGTTTGAGGACCCCTGAATTTAGCCTGCAAAGTTTTTTTTCTAATTCCAGATCTATTCATTCCTATAATATTATATGATTCATTCATATGCCAGCATTTTCATACAGGTAGGTTGGAAGCAGGCCTGTGGCTTCAAATGGGTCTTTTCTACACTTTGCCTTAAAGCAAAAAAGAAATTCCAAAGTGGTTTTCCAGGTGCAGAAGGGAGAATTTAGTTGACTCTAAAAGGAGAAAAAATTGACAATAAGCTATTGGTTGAGTGCCTTCTAAATATATCTGAAGCCAGAGATTATATCACTCTCTACTTGGCCCAATATTTTAGAACACAAAATGGTAAGTTGAAAAAAAGTAAATGTGTCTTGTGAGTACATTTATTTACTTCTAGAGAATGTCTTAGATTCTGGGGAAGACTACACAGCCCTCTACGTACTACTTGAAGCTTCTCAGAAAGACCACTTGAAGGCTTCAGGTTACACGATAGGCTTTTATGCCTGCTAAGTGAAATATACAGGTATATGCTCAGTTTTCTACAAATCTATGAACTAATGCCCAGTATAGTTGATTTTAGAAATGTCATTTTCCCTAAGGGTTTTAGGAATTCTACCATGTACTGGGAGGCTCTATTGTTCTCAATGGAGCTTAAGATTTCCAGTGAGGAAAATTTTGTCTTGGATACTTGCTTTATTTTGGGATTTATCATTTCTGACGTGCCATTTTTTGCATGATACCTTTATATTTGTATTTGGTAGTTTTCCCCAATTCTGTTTCTTTGGAAATTCAGTTTGATTTTTAGTTGATAAAATAGTCAAACAAATACCATAAATCTCTTCTTCCCAAGTCTGGCACTTGAAGAAGGAACTGCTGTCTCTCCTGCTCTTTTTCTAGATGTCCTAGGAAGCAACCCTTGTTAATTTGAATAATAAAAACCAATTGTCCTGGGAAGAAGGGGATATAAATGTAGTCTGATAGAAGAAATATGGGTGTTCTTGCATACTTTGTAAGATGGCTTCAATTGCCAATTCAAGCAGTAAACACATTGGCAAGATGCTGCCTGTGAGAAAAGACAAATGGTAATGAGCCACCTAAGCTTACCTAAGATTGAAGACAGACACTCCCCTGAAGGGTACAAATAGACTGTTCAGAAGTCTCTCAGATGAGTTCATGGTTTGCAAAAGGATTATGTGACTTCTGGAGCCATGATGGCAGAATCAGGAAGTACCATCTGAAGCCTGCCCAAATTCCTCTTCAAACAATTAGAAAACCACCTCAGAATTGATTTAGGAAAAAGGAAGCAGCTTACTAGCAGGACAAAAAAGTTCTGTCTCGCTTCAGTAGGAGGGGAGTATAAAAGAGGATCCTCAGCAAGATTGCATTCCACCTTAAAAAATAGGGAAAATAACCTTACCGCCATCAAAAAAAAAAAAAAGTAAAAAGAGATTTTTAAAAATTCACAAAATTTTTCATTAGGAAATGGAACATAGAACCACAAGAAAAAAATTTAACTGGAAAAACGCTATCAGTACTTTTTGTGTAAAAAAGTGTCTTTTACAAAAATATTCACTTAAACACAGAAATGTTGGATTAAACAGGGGGTCCCCTTTCTTTCAAGGGAAAAATGGACATTTAATATTCAAGCATTCCTACAGACAGGCTGAATAAAACTTTGACCTCCAAAGACAAGACTCAAGGCAAAAAGATAAGAAAAAAAAAGAGAAAACATAAAAAGTGTTTATATTTTCATATGACAAAATAATGTGTATGACTCTTGAGAACTTTGTTACTCTAAGAACAATAAGGAGTATAGATAGACTAAAGATATAAATATAAAATGACTTTGATACCCCCTCAAAAAAATTAGGAAAACCTAGATAATATAGATTTCTGGGGAAAAGATGAATGAGAATAGAAGGAAATTACCATTGTGCAGTATATGTTAAAATTTCACATGTAATCAACATTCCAGAATCACATACCAGTCTATAAATTCAAAGAAAAAAAGCATATTTCCAGTGTTGAGCACACACTAGAATGAAATTCAATCTAGAGTTGAAGTTGAAAAGATCTCCAGAAAACACATAATATTTTATTTTACCAATAAGGAAATTGAGGCCCAGGGAGATTATGTGATTTTTCTAAGGTTTTATAACCAACAGAAGGTAGAACTGAAATCCAAATTTTTTTTTCCTAATTCCAAATCCCTCAATGTTTCTATTATATCTTCAACAAGCATGTTGGAAAAAAATCCCCAAAAATGAAATTGTGTTATTATAACATTTCTTAATTTCTCAATTAATCATTAAGAAATAAATTAACATCCACTACAAAGAAAAAGAAACAGAATTTAGGATCAAGAAATATCATTTCTTAAAAAATGTATCATGTGAGAGACCTCCAGTGCCAAGATGGCAGAGTGAGGAAAGAAACTCTGAAGCTCTCTTGAATTCCAATTCCCCTCCACTAGAAAACTTCACCAGATTGATCAAGTAAAGATGCAGCTTACCAGCCCAGCAGGAAAGATCTGCTTCACTGATGTGGGAGGGAGGGAGATCCAAGAGCAGCAGCATCCAGCCTCACAGCAGGGGACCTGCAGCAAGGCTCCAATCCTGGAACAATCCACCCATAAAGTCCCACTCTCCTGAAAAGCAGCAGTCCCCTAAGCAAGTGAGTAGTCTGTGGAACACATCCAGCAAGCCACCAGCAAGACCTTGACTCCACTGCTGATAAATAGTAAAGCCCAATCCCATGGTTGACCAACAAAGAGACCCCCCCACACTTGGGGCTGGATAGTAGAGAGCCCATGTTTCCATAGCCACCCATCAGTAGGAATTCATTCCTGGGGAAAACCAGCAGTAAGATTCCTCCTCCAGGGTCAGTCACCAGAAAGACTCTGTCACCATACCAACTAATGGCAAGACCCAACCTCTGGGGCAGGTTGGCAGCTAAACCCCTTTTGTGGGGGAAGGAGGGAGAGCAGGGAGTACAGAGTGTCCCTCCCAGTATAAGCCATAAAGGAAACCTACCCTCCAGCAAAAGCAACCAGCTAACCCATGAAGCCCAGTGAAAATCAGTGGTAAGTCCTGAGTACAAAAGGCTTGTGATAGTATGGGGACCAGAGCCCAACTCTTACATAAAATCATAGTCACAAACACCCCTCCCCCAAAAAAAAACAGAAAAAAATGAGCAAAAATCAAAGAAAGAATATGACTACAGAAAATTACTATGGAAATAGGGTTAGGCATAAATTCAGTGTCAAAATGACCAAAGATGAAGCCGTAGTAAAAAATATAATTTGGTCTCAGGCCTCAAAAGAATTCCTGGAAGAGCTAAAAAGGATTTTAAAAAATAAATTAGAGAAGCAGAAGAAAAATGGAAAAAGAAATTAGAATGATGCAAGAGAATTATGAAGAGAGAGTCAAGAGCATGGGAAAAAAATATAAAATTTTACTAAGAAAATAACTCTCTTAAAAATAGAATTGACCAAATGGGAAAGGAAGTACAAAAGTTCACTGAAGAAAATTCCTTAAAAATTAGGATTGAGCAAGTGGGAGCTAATGACTTTATGAGACTCTAAGAAACAATAAAGCAAAATTTTAAAAAGTTTTAAAGAAATACAAGAAAATGTGAAATTTCTTATTATCTGAAAGCCATGATCAAAACAGAGAGAGACAGAGACAGAGACAGAGAAAGACAGAGAAAAAGAAAAAGAAAAGAAAGAAAAAGGAAAGAAAGAGAGAGGAGAGAGAGAAAGAAAAAAAAGAAAGAGAGAGAGAGATAAAGAAAGAAAGAAAAAGAAAGAGATAGGAGGGAGGAGGGAGACAAAGGAGAGGGGGAAGAAAGGAGAGAAGATGAGGAGGAAAGGAGGGAGGGAGAGAGAGGAAGGAAAAAGAGAATAAAAGCCCAGACATCTATCATTTTTTTTAATAATAGCTTTTTATTTTCAAAATATAAAGTAAAAATATAAAAGATAAGTTTTCAACATTTACCTTTGCAAAATCTTGTGTTCCAAGTTTATTCTCTCTCCTTTCCCCCACCTCCTCCCCTAGACAGCAAACAATCTAATATATATTAAACAAATACAATTCTTCTACATATATTTCTACAATTTTCATGCTGCCCAAGAAAAATCATATTAAAAAGGGGGAAAATGAGAAAGAAAACAAAAAGCGAGCAAAGAACAAAAAAGTTGAAAATATAATGTTGTGATCCACATTCAGTCCCTATAATCCTTTTTCTAGATGAGAGATGATCCATCACAAGTCTATTAGATTTGGCCTGAATCACCTCACTGTTCTCAAAAAATTTTTAAAGAAAATTTCCCTATTATATTAAAACCAGAAAGAAAAAATAGAAATTGAAAGAATCCACTGATCTTCACCTGAAAGAGATGCCAAAATTAAAACTCACAGGAACATCATAGCAAACTTGCAGAATTCAAAGATCAAGAAAAAAAGTACTGCAAGCTACCAAAAAGAAGTAATTCAAATATTGTAGACTTCCACTCAGGATTATACAGGATTTGGCCACTTCCACATAAAAGATACAGAGAACTTGAAATATAATATATTGAAAGGCAAAGGAGTTAAGATTACAACCAAAAATCACCTACCCAGAAACACTGGGTATATTCTTTCAAGGTGAATTTAATGTTCAAACATTCCTATAGACCAGATTGAATAAAAACTTTGACCTCCAAAGACAAGACTCAAGGGAAACAAAAAGGTAAGAAAAAAAAGAGAAAACATAAAAAGTGTTTATATTTTCATATGACAAAATAATGTGTATGATTCTTAAGAACTTTGTAACTCTAAGAACAATAAGGAGTATAGATAGACTAAAGATATAAATATAAAATGACTTTGATATCCCCCTCAAAAAAATTAGGAAAACCTAGATAATATAGATTTCTGGGAAAAAGATGAATGAGAATAGAAGGAAACTACCTTTGTGCCATATATGTACATTACATGCTGTACTATATGGCACCTACACAAAAATTAACCATGTAATAATATAAAAAGACACCTCACAACCAATACAGAAAAGCAGAAATAACAAATTTATCCTTTTCAGATTAAAATGCAATAAAATTACAATTAATAATGAACAATGGGTTTCAGATTAAAAATTAATTGGAAATTAATCTGACTCTCAAAATTAAATGATCAAAGAACAAATCAGAGAAAAAAAATAATTTCATTAAAGAAAATGACAAAAATGAGATAATTTACCAAAAATGTTACTTAGAGGAAGTTTATATTTATTATTGTTTACATTAATAAAATAGAGAAAAGACAGATCAAGGAATTGAGAATGCAACTAAAAAATTAGAAAAAAGACAAGTTAAAAATCTCCAGTTAAACACCAAATTAGAAATCTTGAAAATCAAAAAAAAAAAAGAGAGAGAGAAATTAATAAAACTGAAGTAGGAAAACTATTGAACTAATAAATAAAACCAGAAGTTGGTTTTATGGAAGAAAAAACAAATTACTGATTAAAAAAGGAAAGCAAATCAAATTACTACTACCAAAAATGAAAGTGGTGAATTCACTATCAATGGAGAAGAAATGAAAATTGGTAGGTGCTATTTTGTCCAATTATAAGCCAATGCAGTTAACAACCTAAATAAGATAGATGAATATCTATAAAATTATAAATTACCCAGCTTAACAGGAAAATAATCCAGTCTTAGAAAAATCCATCGATGAACTTCCTAAGAAAAAATACCCAGCATCAGATGTATTTACAAGTGAAATCTACCAAACATTTAAAGCATAATTATTCCCAAATAGTAAATAAACAATTTGGAAAGATAGGCAAGAAAGGAGTCATACCAAATTCCTTTTATGACACACATATGGTGCTGGTGCAAAAATCAGGGAGAGCCAAAAGAGAGAAAGAAAATTTTAGACCAGTTTCTCTAATGAGATCGATGCAAAATTTTTAAAACAAAATATTAGCAAAGAGATTATAGCAATATATCACAAACTATGACCAAGTAGAATTTATACCAGATATGCAGAACTAGTTCAATGTCAGGAAAATCATAATTAATCCTGTCTATAACAAAACCAACAGAAATCATATGGCCTTACCAACAGATACAGAAAAAGACTTGGATGAAATATAGTACCCATTGCTATTAAAAACACTAAAGATCATAGGAAATAGAGCTTATCTTAAAATCATAAGGCATATTTATCTAAAACCATCAGCAAACATTATTTGTAATGGAAATAATTCCAAAACAATTCTTGATGACGCAAGGATGCCTCTATTATTTAATATTGTATTAAAAATATTAGCTACAGCAATAAGAGAAGAAAAGACATTACAATAGGCAATGAAGAAACAAAACCATCACTTTGCAGATTATATGATGTTACATTTAGAAAATCCTAAAGAATCAACTGGAAAAAAAATACTACTTGAAATTATTAACAACTTAAGCAAAATTGGAGTATACAAAGGAAACCCATATTAATGATAAGTATTTCTATATTCTACCAACAAAACCCAGGAGCAAGAGATGGAAAGAAAAATTACATTTAAAATAACTGTAGACAATATAAAATACTTGGGAGTCTACCTGCCAAGACAATCCGGGAACTATATGAACACAACTATAAAATATTTTGCACACAAATAGGTACATATAAATAATTGGAAAAATATTATTTGCTCAGAATAGGCTAAGTTAATATAAATTTTAAAATAATTCTACCTAAATTTATTTATTCAGTGGCATAAATTATTTTATAGAACTAGAAAAAATAAACTTCTAGCCAAGATGGCAGAGAGGACACACACATCTACTTAATCTCCATCTTTGCTCTCAGAATTTCATGACAAGGCCTCAAAATTAGTGCTTGACTGTTAAAAAAAAAAAATCACAAATAATTACCAACTGAAGATATCCTTGAAATTCACCAGAAAAGATCTATTTTTGCTCGTGGGTAGGGACAGTTAGATCAGATGCAGACTGAAGGTGGGCAGTGAGAGCACAGCAGGCAGAGAGAGCACGGAGCTGACTGAGGGGGGTGGAGTGTGATCTCAGTCGTTTCTGCAGGGAGATCTTTACCACAGCGTAGATACATTGCCCTGGCAGCAAGTCAGTAGATCAGCAAAGGATCTGTTAAAAACAAGAAGTAAAGACTCTAACTCTGAAAAGCTAGGGTCTCTCAGGACCTGGCCACACCCACCTGGAGTATCTCAGAGTCTCAGATGCAGCACATCCATTGCTGTCCTGCTAGTGACTCACTGTTGCCCCCCACATTCTGAAAAGAAAGCTCAGTAATACCATCCAGCTCCCCCCCCCCCAAAAAAAAAAGCAGATTGCATTTGTTTTTTTGCTAGTTTGTTTTCTTTGATGATTCTTTAACAAAATGAGCAAAAAATTAAAATGAACTCTAACTATTGATAACTTCTATATGGGAGAGCAGACTTTAAGCCCTGAGGGGACTAAAAACAGACTGGCTTCAGATGAATCTCCAAAAGGGGATATGGTCTGGTCCTCAACATATCAGACTCTCATATAAGAAATTAAAAAGGCTCTCACAAGAGAGCTAGAAGAAAAATGGGAAAAGCAAAGGGAAGCTTGGCAAGAGAATCTGGATAAGTCATCCCACTCATTTAAAGACAGAGTAGATAAAGAAATCAAGTCCTTGAAAAACAGAATTAGTGAATTGGGAAAAGAAAATAGCTCTCTAAAAAAGAAAATTGGTGAAATGGGAAAAAATTCCATAGAAAAAAACAACTCACTTAAAAAACTCAATTGGACAATTAGAAAAATATCTTTTAAAAGTGAGTGAAGAAAATAATTCATTGAAAATCAGAAAGGAATCAGAATAGGTATGAGGAAACCAATCTATCACTCTTTGCAGATGATATGATGGTAGAGAACCCCAGAGATTCTACTAAAAAGCTATTAGAAATAATTCACAACTTTAGCAAAGTTGCAGGATACAAAACAAATCCACATAAATCCTCAGCATTTTTATACGTTATCAACAAAATCCAACAGCAAGAGATATAAAGAGAAATTCCATTCAAAATAACTGTCAATAGTATAAAATATTTGGGGATCTATCTACTAAAGGAAAGTCAGGAATTATATGAGCAAAATTACAAAACACTTTGCACACAAATAAAGTCAGATTTAAATAATTGGAAAAATATTAAATGCTCTTGGATAGGCCAAGCGAATATGATAAAGATGACAATACTCCCTAAACTAATCTATTTATTTAGTGCTATAGCAATCAGATTCCCAAAAAACTATTTTAATGACCTAGAAAAAATAACAACAAAATTCATGTGGAAGAATAAAAAGTTGAGAATTTCAAGGGAATTAATGAAAAAAAAATCAAATGAAGGTGGCCTAGCTGTACCTAGTCTAAACTATATTATAAAGCAGAAGTCACCAAAACCATTTGGTATTAACTAAGAGATAGATTAGTTGATCAGTGGAATAGGTTAGGTTCACAGGACAAAATAGTCATTAACTATAACAGTCTAGTGTTTGACAAACCCCCAAATCCCAACTTTTGGGATAAGAATTCATTATTTGACAAAAACTATTGGAAAAACTGGAAATTAGTATGGCAGAAATTGGGCATAAACCCAAACTTAATACTGTACACCAAATTAAGATCAAAATGGGTAAAGAACAAGATCATAAATACATTAGAGGAACATAGGATAGTTTACCTCTCAGACTTGTGGAGGAGGAAGGAATTTGTGACCAAAGATGAACTAGAGATCATTATTGATCACAAAATAGAAAAATTTTGATTATATCAAATTAAAAAGCCTTTGTAGAAACAAAACTAATGCAAATAAGATTAGAAGGGAAGCAACAAACTGGGAAAATAATTTTACAGTTAAAGGTTTTAATAAAGAAAGGCCTCATTTCCAAAATATATAGAGAATAGGCTCTAATTTATCTAATTTTTCTAATCAAGCCATTCTCCAATTGGTAAATGGTCAAAGGATACGAACAGACAATTTTCAGATGATGAAATTAAAACTATTTCCACTCATATGAAAGTGTTCCAAATTACTGTTGATCAGAAAAATGTAAATTAAGACAACTCTGAGATACCACCATACACCTGTAAGATTGGCTAAGATGACAGGAAAAAATAATGGTGAATGTTGGAGGGGATGTGGGAAAACTGGGATATTGATGCATTGTTGGTGGAGTTGTGAACAAATCCAACCATTCTGGAGAGCAATCTGGAATTATGCCCAAAAAGTTATCAAACTGTGCATACCCTTTGATCCAGCAGCGTTACTTCTGGGCTTATACCCCAAAGAGATACTAAAGAAGGGAAAGGGACTTGTATGTGCCAAAATGTTTGTGGCAGCCCTGTTTGTAGTGGCTAGAAACTGGAAAATGAATAGGTGCCCATCAATTGGAGAATGGCTGGGTAAATTGTGGTATATGAATGTTATGGAATATTATTGTTCTGTAAGAAATGACTAGCGGGATGAATACAGAGAAGCTTAGAAAGATTTACATGAACTGATGCTGAGTGAAATGAGCAGAACCAGGAGATCATTATATACTTCAACAACAATACTGTATTAGGATGTATTTTGATGGAAGTGGAAGTAGATATCTTCAACAAGGAGAAAATCTAATTCAGTTCCAATTAATCAATGATGGACAGAATCAGCTACACCCAGAGAAGGAACACTAGGAAATGAGAGTAAACTGTTTGCATTTTTGTTTTTCTTCCCAGGTTATTTTTACCTTCTGAATCCAATTCTCCCTGTTCAATAAGAGAACTGTTCAGTTCTGCACACATTTATTGTACCTAGGATATACTAATCATATTTAACATGTATAAGACTGCCTGCCATCTAGGGGAAGGGGTGGAGGGAGGGAAGGGAAAAACTGGAACAGAAGTGAGTGCAAGGGATAATGTTATAAAAAAATTACCCATACATATGTATTGTCAATAAAAAGTTATAATAAAAAAAGAGCTAGAAAAAATTATAGTAAATTTCATCTGGAAGGACAAAAGCTCAAGGATATCAAGAGAATGAATTAAAAAAAAAAAAAGCAAAAGAAGTTGGTCTAGCTATACCAAAGTTCAAATCATGTTACCAAGAGCAGTTTGGTTCTTCCTGATATCAATCAATGTTATCAAACTGTGTTATCAAATGGTATTGACTAAGAAATAGAATGTTGGATCAGTAGAGTAGACTAAGTACAAATGTCATCATAGTAAATGACCACAATAATCTAATATATAACAAATCCAAAGATCCAAACTTTTGGAACAAAAACTCCTTACTTGACAAAAACTGCTAACAAAACTAGAAAATAGTATAGCAAAAATTAGCTATAGATCAACATTTTACACTGTATACCAAAATAAAGTCAAAATGGATACATGATTCACACATGAAGGTTATACAATAAACAAATAAGAGTGCATGGAATAATTTATATGTCAGATTTATGGATAAGGCAAGAAGTTAAATAAGAAGATACAGAGAGAATTATAAAATGTAAAGGATAATTTTGATTATATGAAAGAAAATAGTTTTGCAAAAAAGAAACCAATGCAACCAAAATTATAGGGAAAGTGGAAAAGTAGGGAAAATTTTTACAATGTGTATTTCTGATAAAGGCCTCATTTCTCAAATATATGAAAAATAGACAAATTTATAAAAATATAAGTCATTGCCCAGTTGATAAATGATAAAAGAATTAACAAGCAATTTTCAGACAAAGAAATCAAAGATATCTATAGTCATATGAAAAAAATGTTCTAAATCATGATCAATTAAAGAAAACCCAATTAAAACAACTCTTAAGTTCCACTTCACACCCATCAGATTGGCTAATATGACAAAAAAATTAAAATCTTAGATGTTGGAGGGAGTGTGGGAAAACAGGAACACTAATCTACTGTTAGTGAAATAATGAACTGGTCTAACCCTTCTGGAGAGCAAGTTGGAACTATTCCCAAATTGCTATAAAACTGCATACTTTTTGATCCAAGAACAATTCTGGTAGTTCCATATCTCAAAGACATTCAAATAAAAAGGGAAAAAGACCTACTTGTACAAATATATTTTAGCAGCTCTTTTTGTAATGTCTAAGAATTGGAAATCAAAAGAATACAACAAAAAAGCTGTGATCTATGATTATAATGGAATATCGTGCTATAAGAAATGACAAGCAGAGTGATTTCAAAAGAACCTAGAAAGATTTGCATGAACTGATGAATAGTGAGTGAACAGAACCAAAAGAACATTGTATACAACAACAGAAATGTTGTTCAATGAAGAATTGTTATTATCCGAGACAATCCCAAAGAATCAATGATGAAATATACTATCTGCTTCCAGAGAAAGAAATGATATTGTTTTAAATAAAAACTAAAGCATGTTGTTTTTTTCTTTTCCTTCTTTCATCTTTTTTCTCTTATTTGAATAATATTAGATGACTAATATGGAAATGTTTTACATGACTGCACATATATAACCTATATCATATCACATACTGTCTTAGGTAAGAAAGAGGAAGAGGCAGACAGGGGAGGGGTAAATTTGGAACTCAAAACTTTAAATAAAATATTTTTTAAAAAGATTTTGAGTAGCAAAAATATGTTTTCAGAGATGCAATATATCTGAGATTGGCTGGTCCCTTGGGAAAAGTGATTTGTACCATATTCTGGAGGAAAGTAGAACTGCTGAACTCTAAGAAACAACCTTCAGATCTAGAACAGGGGAGAATATACAGAAAATTTAGCTGAATGATAGGAAATAGGATCCTCAAAAGACAGTATTGATGATCAGTTGGCCACCAGTTTGGGGGGCTTGAAGAGAAGATCTGAAGAAAATTGAAGTAGAATTAGAGGACAATAACTGAAATATCAATAAGAAATTGTGACTGGTTCTATCTACTGAAAAAAAAATGAACAAAGATAAAAGCTATCAGCAAAAAGGGCAATGATGTTTAAATAGAGGAGTATGCTATTGTAGAAGAATAAAATCCAGTTGCTCCTGGTTTATATAAAAGGAATGCTATGTTATGAAGCCTATACAGATTCTAGGGGGAGGTTTTGCATAAAGAAACATCTCATTACTTTCTAGGGTTTTAGATGTGATTCATCTTTCAATTAACATATAAATATAACTGGATATATTTTGAATCTTATGAATCTATATGAAGAGAGCTAGCAACTACCCTTAAGGAAATGAAACTACTTCATCCTCTTAATGGGGGGCATAGAAAGAAAAGTAAGAAGTCCTCAAACTATATCTGGGTCTTCAGTATTAAAAGGGTGCTCTATTGATGATCTCACTCCAATGATCAAAATATTAAATCTACAATGTATAGAAACAGTGCAGTTCAGGAGAAAAAGTGATGGATGTAGAGTCAAAGATCCTTGGCTCAAATTCATTCTCTGTCAGTTACTATTTTTCTTGATATATCTATATCTTTATAATTTGTCTTTGTCTCCCCTTCCCCAATAGAATGTAATCTCCTTGAAGGCAGAGATTAAATACTTATTATAGGGTCTAGTGCTGAGAAAGTGCTTTAAAAATGAATGTTGACTATTGATTGATTGATGTGACCTGTGGCAAGTCATTTAACTGCAATTCCTCAAATGAAGGAATCAGAAGAGATCAAAGATATCAAAATTCATAGTGCCTACAATATTCTTTATTATACTCAAATCAGATTAAAATGTAATTAAGAAATATTTAATAAAACAAAATAAAAATACAATAAATTATCAATAATGTTAAAATATATGATTTTTTATAAGTCGATATGTGTCCCGCAGGGATCTATACATACAGTTTAGTAGTCTCTATTTCTATTTGAGTTTGACAGCAGTAGATTAAATGAACTCTAAGGTATCTCCTATTTCTACATCTATTAACTCTACAATATATCTCATAATGAATTATTGCAGAAAAAAATTTCATGTGGTTTATGAATTTCTCAGTTAGTGATCTGTGAAATGGGGATAATAATACTTTTTCTACCCAATTGCAGGGTAATCAGGGAAAAAGGGCTTTGTAAACCTTAAAGGCTTTGCAAACCTTAAAGTATTCTGGAAATGTGAGAAGTTTTTATGTAAAACAACTAGGTGGTATAGTGGATGAATACTAAACAGAAATTAGGATTGACCCAAGTTCAAATCCAGCCTCATCAATTGTTAGCTCTGTGACTACTAAATGGGGATTATAATAGCATTTACCTCCTACGATTATTATAAGGATAAAAAGGAAATAATAGTTGTGAAGTGATTAGAGTTACTATCTACTGTTTACAATATATACTGTTTATATGTTATCAATAGTTTATAAAGTAAAATCATAAAGCACTATATTATTTAATCTATTATATAATATTATAATATATAACAAAATTATTATTGTAGTTACTTTTCATTCTGTTGTAATAAAAAAAGTATTCAATAATGCATCAATTAAGGCTTTTTATCAATAGCTCACTTAGAAAACCAGGGCATCAGCAAATTTCAGATCTGGAGGAACCTGCTCTATTATTTAGTATAGCTTATATCTGAAAAAGAATTTTCACTACACACACCACTATGCAATAATCATTCCGTCTCTACTTAAAGACCTCTATAGTTAAGTCCTGATAAATGCAAATAATGAATCTCCCTAAGTGGTCACATATTTGAATTCATGCCATTTGAAGTAATAATTATGCACCATTTTGTCATTGGTTTCCAGTCCAATAGAGATACGTAGTATGAATTTGAATAATGTGACCATTACAGGGGAGGAGGTGGTTCATTATTGCCACTAATTAGACCCTAGTTGTAATTAGGGGGAACCTACAACCTAAGAAGTTTCATAATTAAATAGCTTTAATAGTTATAAAGTGCTTCCTTACTTCAAGTCTAAATTTGCACCTTTGTAATAGCCACCCATTATTCCTAGTCCTGTCCTCTGGGTCCAAGCAGAATAAGTTTAAACCCATGTGAGAAATCTAGTGATTAAAAATGTAAAAAAGAAATAATTTCTCTCATCTTTAAAACTAACAGTAGCTCTTCTCTCAGAGGATGAGCGATGGACCATCACCCTATAGAAACTCCCAACTTCCTTCTTTCACTGACACACAACTTCCTCTTAGAATTGGTATCTTTTTTTTTTTAAAGCCACTGCCAAGATCAATCATTGGTCAGCAATCAAATGTTAGAGGTTTTCCGCAGGATTTAATATGTAATTATGGTACAAGCAAGAATACTTTAGTATGAGTCTTTTCCTTTCTCCTCTTTTTTTTTTTAAACTTACAAAGTTGCCCAATTACAAAAGGATTGTCTTTGATTGACTGGAAGCCTTTATGATCTAATTTTTTGAAACAATTCAGAAATCGAAGGTACAAATTAGTCATGGAGAAGAGCATGGACAAAATTGATGTCTAGCATTTTGAAAGACAATTACTTACTATTTAATTAAAATGCTTTCCTGCAAAAAAAAAAAAAGTATCTGTACTTTTGTTAGCCAGAGTAATTTTTTTTTCCCCATGGAACTGCATACAAATGTGGTTGTGTAGAGTTGGAGAACTTTTCATCTAAAGACATCAAAGGATCTCATCACAAAAAAATGCCCTGGCAGGAAAAAAAGCAATCCTTGAGTTCTAGTACTTTTCATTCTGTCGCCAGTTCATCTTTCCAATCCCAATATCAAATGACCTCTCGGGAGAAGTGTGGTCTAGCTATGACTAAGACACCAGGAGCCAGACACTCTTAGCTTCTATTCTTAGCCCTGACATACAGACTCCCTCTGTGGCCTTGGCCACTCACTTAACCTCTCTGCCTTCATTCATTGTGAAGTCTGAGATGAGTATCATGATTTCTGCTGAAGGAGAGTTGGAGATATAGCTTTCTGTTTGGGAAAAAAAAAGCCACTTAGAACACTAAGCACCATCTTCCCTTCTGCTTTTCTGTTACTACTTGTTATACTGGTTACTGCCTGTTTTATTGGGCAAAGTAAAAATATCAGAAACAGATTCTTACAATCTTTGGCAAATAATTGACAAAGACTACCATGAATGAGAAGCATAGTTATGGCCACCATCATTCAGAGAGCAGAATTAGAACCAATGAGTAAAAGTCACAGGGATACTAAATCTGCTTTAATATAAGTTTGTTAGTGAGGAGAACAGCAAAGTAGTGATCTCATCACTGATAGTATTCAAGCAGAAGATGGATTGTCTACCTCTATGGGATCTTGCAGAAGATATCCCTGTATTGAGCCAAGGGTAGGGAGGGGAGGACTACATTCTTTTTACAATTTATTCTAATTCAATTCAAGAAGCATTTACCAATTAAACCGGTGGTTCTCAAACTTTTGTTTTCAGTATCTTTATTCTATTAAAAATTATTGAGGATCTCTCCAAAATGTTTTTGTTTATCTGGATTATATTTATAGACATTTACCATATTGGAAATAAAAACTATTTTTGAATTTGTAGACCCTCTAAAAGGGTTTCAGAGATCCCCAGGATTCTCTAGACCATACTTTGAGAATCACTGAATTAAACACTTTATTTCAGTAAAGCATTGTACAAGGTGATGGTGATATAAAAATTAATAAGAGGAGTTTTTCCCCTCAAGGTACTTATTTTCTACTGGGACCCAACACCCCCACACAAATAAGTAAATGAAATGACTTCTAACTTCATTATCATACTTTTACTCTGTGCTGAGTTGTGTGGGATATCAAGGCCACTGTTCAACAAGTGAATCTAGTCTGAAATTGTGTTTTAGCATTAGACTCATTTGTAACAATCTAGAGATTACACTTTATTTTTATTAGCACTGTCCATGCTTTGACTTTAATTCTACCTGTTGATAAATATCTCCCAATCTTCAATCTCTCAATCAATAAATAAGTATAGTGGAGTACCAATGAGGTGACCAATACTAAATCTATGGAAAACACAAAAGAGAGATTAGACATGGTATTTTAGACCCAAAAGCCCATACAGCACCTTTTTGGGTTTCAAGAAATTGACTTCACAGGGAGAGATTAATGCCTGGACATGAGTTTATCCAAAAATGATCTAGGAGGGGTTTATAAGACTATGATTTCAATAGGCGCCAACAGTGTGAAGCCATAGCTAATATAGTCTTCACTATACTGCTACTGCTACTAATACCGCCACCACTACTACTACTAATCATGATTAAGATAATAATAATAAACACAAATAGATAGCTCCAAAAAGAAGTTTAACAAACAAATTATAAAGTAACAGTTTCAATTCCCCCTGTGTTTTTTCTCAATCAGACTGCCTCTGGATCATTACATTCAGTTCTGGGACACTATATTTGGGGAAAGAAAGACACTGATAAACTGCATCTGTGAACCAACCAGGATAGTGAAGGACTTCGTTCCTATCATTAGTTGAAACCACTAGGAAGAATTAGTCTAAAACAGAAGATTCAAGGGTAGCAGTAGTAGGGTGGTGAAAGGTGTCCTCAAATCCTTAAAGGCATATTAACAGGAAAGGAAACTTATTCTTTTTGGGTCAGAGGGAAGAAAGAGAAGCAAGAGATAGAAATTTTGAAGAATCAAAGCAAGGCCATGCATAAAAATCAATTTCATAAACTTGTAAAGCTATATAAAAGTGAAATGAGTTACTACCCAAAACTGTAGATTCTTTCTCTTTTTTTTTATATATAAATTTTATTTTATTTAATAATAACTTCGCATTGACAGAATCCATGCCAGGATAATTTCTACACGACATTATCCCTTGCATGTAGATTCTTTCTCAAAAGAAATTTTCAAAGGCAAACAAGGTAACTATTTTTCAGATATTTTTATTGGAGATTTTTTTTTGTTGTTGATATGATTTGGACAAAATGAACAGTAAAGTCTCAACTCTGAAATTCTGTGATTCTAATTTTTTTTAATAGAACTGATCTGGGAAAATGAGAACAATAGAAACTCAGTCCTAGATCTACATACTTAACTCCATTGTTTCTATAATGTTCTTTTAGAATATATTACTCTCATTATCATTCCTCCCACTCCCAAAGAAGTTGTCTGCACTCTGCCATAGATAATGGCAACATTACCTCTCCTAACTCAACAGCTATGAGGACAAGTGAATCCATGGCAAGTGGGACTGCTGCAAGAAAAGTTGGGTTTTGTTCTTTTTAATAATATCCTTTTAGATATATAGCAGAGTTGGTAGGCCTGTCAGGGCACGTAGCACAGACACAGTATGGGAGCACTCCTCAATGAGTAAATCCCCATGTAAGTTCAATTTGTATTTAAATTACATGAAAAATTCATGTGCTGCATGGAAGCAACTTCACACCATTATCATCACAGAGTCCCCTGCTAGTGGCAATAGGTCCCTCCTGGGGAGATGAGAAAGGGGAGGCGGGCCTCCCAAAACACAGAGCTCTGACAGCATTACAGTAGTCAGTCATTACCAAAACTATTCCCAGTGCTACTTCACAAAAACTGGTTGGCAAAAAGTGGATAGTAGTGTTTCTTGTAGTATCTCATTCACATACTCTGGCAATTTTATTTCTAGAACAAAACTAAATTGCATGGCAAGACTCAGTTTTCTGTAATCCCATGATTCTTTCTCTCTTTCCATAGACTTAACCAACCAGCCAATGACCATTTTCTGGCCCCTACTACATGAAAAACTGAACTTTTCCTAGCATGCCTTAAAATTTACTTTGTTTTGACTAATATTTATTGAGTGGTTGTAAGACACTTTTACATGCACACATGAAAGAAGAAGACTTGGTTCCAACTGTGTGACCCCAGGCAAGTCACTTAACCACAATTGTCTCAGCAAAAAACAAAAACAAAAACAAAAACAAAAACAAAAAACAACAACCAAAAAAAAAAACCCATAAAAGAGTTACAATGTGAAATAATTATGTGAAGTAATTATGGAAGAGGTTAAGTTTGAGGGAGGATTCATATTTGATTGGTTGAATCATGTAATGTCTCATGAAAGGAGTGTTTGATTTTGATGGATGGCTAAGATTTAACTGATGGAGAGCATTGCAGGCAAAGGGAACAGCACCAGAAAAGGTAAAAAGGAAGAAAAGCACAGATATGTCCATGAAATAAGTAGAGTTCAATTTGAAGAGAATGCAGGGTACCTGGAATCAATTTCAAAACAGGGCGGGGAGTAGCAGAAGAACATAGAAAGAAAGCATTGCTTGTTTGGGGAGAACAAGGACTGGGAAGTTATATTAAAATGATCCCTCTCCAAAGTGACTGACAATTCCTGTGCCTTATCTTGTCTTCAACCAGGAGTTGTAACTACCAATTAAGGTTCCCTGGAACTACTTTCTCCCAACTGTAGCATTTTCCTAGAAGCATATCCTTGCTTTCTAGGAGAGTCCCATCCCTCAAATGAATTTTCCTTTGTTGCAATTCCACCAAATAATAACTCTATCTATAAGGGAGTACTGTAATGTGACTAGAGGTACAGATTAGAACCAATGGTTGAAGATTTGAATCTCAGACTGTTTGGACTTTATCCTGTGGGAAATAGGAAGCCATTTATGAATTTTTAGAACTATGCTTCAGGAAAATTAGATAGTAGTAGGTAAGATAGATTGTAACGCAAAAAAATGAAAGTCATGGGGAAGAGTTAGAATGTGGCAGTAGGCCAGGCAAGAGATAATAAGAGCCCGAATGAAAGTGGGGATGCTGGGAACAGAAAGAAAGGGATGAATGAGTGATATTCCAGAGACTGAATAAATAGAATGAGGTGATTAGTTGTGTGCGGTGGGAAAAGGAAGGAATCCAAGATTGCTCTAAGGCTTCAAAGCTAGTTAAATTAAGAAACATAGTCCACAAGAAAAACAATGATATCACAGAGAGATCAAATATTTTTTTTAAAAAACAAGCAGATGCAACAATAGCAAAAGCAGAGCTGTATGGTTTCAGCAATAGTAGCACACTGGTATGTTTTGACATCATTTATATTCTCTATGGTAACACAGTGAAATGGAGTAAAGTATATTCCCAACAATTGTCAGCATGGGAAAAAATGCATTTGTAAAGTTTTTTTTAAAATTGCTTGATATTTGAGAGTTATACCTGAAGTAAAAATTAAATACGTGATACACATTTCAACATCTTTTACATGTCCTGCAGCTTAGGCTAAATTATTATTTTTTTCATGTGCAATAGCTCAAGAGAGGAAAGTTGAACTTCAGAGAGATGTGAGGAGAATGTAACATCCATGAAATCTTACTTCTAAAAAAACTGATTGAAACAAGGCTAATTTTAAAATGGAAGTAACATCTAGCATAATGAAATTTTGTTCACTTAGCAATGATCAGCTTGTGTTTTTATTGAATAAAATCTAGCAAATTCAAAATATTTGAAGAAAAGAGATATAAATTAACTCTATGATCTTAAGCATACCCCTGAATTTCCTTCAGTTTGTTTCTTTTTCTGGACAATGATGATTTGCAAGGGCCCAACCAACTCCAATATTCTATGATTCATTGATCAATATATTTAGATTATGAGAGTTGGAAGGCACTTTATAAGTCACAATTTATATATGGACACCAAAAAAGGTGAATTAACTTTCTGAGTATTACACTTATATCAAAGGGAAATGTCAGAATTTAAACTCAGTGACTCCAAATTGTTACCCTAAATCCATTATAGTATTACAACCAACACCATAGAAGAAAGTGGTCTACCATAAAACTGAATACTACCTTTGTGATAATCTTTGTTGGTTAATATCAATGAAGGCTCAGGTTCAATCTACCTCTTTCATGAAGTTTTCCCTTCTTTCTAGTGGTCTCACAAGTAATATTTTATTTCCAATATTTTCTAATAACACTATTTATCCATTCAGGATTCAAAGGATCAAGCAAATAATTTGAACAATATATCAATAGCATTATGAAAATTTTAATTAAATTTAATTCAATTCAATTCAACATCTATTAATTGCTTACTGTAGATAATGTACTAGGAGCTGAAGACAAAAATTGGAGTCCCTGATAACAAGAAGTTTGAAAATTTGCATGAAGGAAAGGAATGCATGTGTGTGTGGGTGTGTGTACACATATATGTCTATATGTGTTGTGAAAATATATCTATATGTCCATAGATATACACACATATACAGTATGGCATACAGTAGGTACCTAATACATGTTTGTTTACTGAATCTTAGTCTCCTCAGATCAAAAAGGGGGAAAAAAATATTTGTACAATATGCCTCATGGGATTGTAAGCAAAGTCCTTTAAAAAGTGGTAAGTGCTATGCCACATAATTCTTCATGGTTTTATTTGGAGTTTTTTTTTTTTTTTTTTTTTTGCAAAGATACTGAAGAGATTTGTCATTTTCTTCTCCAACTTATTTTATAGATGAGAAAACTGAGGCAAACAAACTTAAGTGACTTGCTCAAAGTCACACATCTAGTATCTGAAGTTGGATTTGAACTCAAGTCTTCCTGACTTCAGGCCCATTTTTTTATCCACTGAACCATTTAGCTACTTACCTATTATATATTATACATTTATATAATGCATATTGTATACCAGTCACTTTGGTGAGCACTGGGAATACAAGGACGATTTTTTTTTCTTTCCCCAATGTAATCAATCTGTCTAATTTAAAGGAAATAGTTGCTTTCTTGTACTATTTTAGAATATGAAGGGAAGATGGACTTTCTCTCCAAGTATGCAACTTTTTTCTCACATCTTCAGCAAGTTGAAGGGGGAAATTCTAATTTGGCCATCTTTTTTTCCTGATGATCAACTCACTATTTGACCGTAAGCAAGTGCTCTCTGGGGACTCAGCTGCTTCATCTGTAAAATAAATGGATTGTATCAGGTGCCCATTTAGTCTTCTTTTGGTTCTAGTCATTTCAGATTGTAGAAAACTGCTGTGTTACATGTTGATTCTCTTTATGTTTGCCCAAAGCTCATCTAACCCGATTTCAAATTTTCCTCACCTCCATGAAGGGGTAAATCTAGCTGCTCTCCAAAGTCCCTTCCATTTTTATGAATTCTGAGGTCATGTGAGGCTCAGGAAATCTTAGAGCTTTTGTTGCCCCACCAAAAAATTTCTCCAAAGTTTAATGACATTCACTGGCTGTTACTGTCTTATTGCTCCTTTTGGCAGCATGATATAACTGAATTGGGCAAAACTCTGCAAGAGACAAAATTTTAATTCACTGGGATCACTTCCTTCTGACTTCTCATTGTCCTGAGATGCTTGAGTTTCTCTGTGGTGGTATCCCACTTAGCTTGCTCCCTCAGACTCACAAGCTTTCTCTTTTTCTAACTCCACTTTTTTTTTTGCTTCATTAACAAGTGATGTGTCACATTCTCTGAGGGCTCTTCTCTCTGCTATGTGAAAACTAGTTAATTTTGTGTATAGCCAATACATTCTCACTACTGAATTAATGAAAGGGGATTAGATTTCAACCTTCCCATCTTGTATAAAATACAGCCTGAGCACTGAAAAATTCCTGAAACCTCTATCCAATTCAGGCATCCTTTCTAAGAAATCATACAATTTCTGTTTGGGCTTTTTCACTGATAAAGAACTCCCTACTTATACAGCAGATCCATTTTATTTTAATTTTTTTTACTTATAATAATAGCTTTTTTATTTTTCAAAATACATTCAAAGATAGTTTTCAACATTTTACCTTGCAAAACTTTGTGTTTCAGATTTTTTTTCACTTCTTTCTCCCTAGCCCCTCCCCTAGACAGAAAGCAATCCAATATAAGGTAAATATATGCAATTATTCTAAACATATTTACACATTTGTCATGCTCCATGTGAAAAATCAGGTCAAAAGGGGGAAAAAAATGAGAAAGAAAAAAAAAAACCCAAGCAAACAATAAAAACAAAAAGATGAAAATATTATGCTTTGATCTACATTCAGTTGCGCCAGTTTTCTCTCTCTCTGGAATTGTTTGAATCATCTCATTTTTGAAAAGAGCCAAGTCTTCACAGTTGATCATCACACAGTCTTATTGTTGCTGAGTAAAATATTCTCTTGGTTCTATTCACTTCACTTAGCATTAGTTTATTAAGTCTTTTCAGGCTTTTGTGAAATCATCCTGCTCATCATTTCTTATAGAACAATAATATTCCATTATATTCATATATGATAACTTATTCAACCATTCCCCAATTTATGGGCATCCAGTCAGTTTCCTGTTCATTTCCATTATGAAAAGTGCTGCTACAAACATTTTTGCACATGTGGGTCTTTTTTCCTTTTTTATGATCTCTTTGGGATACAGACCCAGTAGAGGCACTACTGGATCAAAGAGTATGCATAGTTTTATAGCTCTTTGAGCATAACTCCAAATTGCTCCCCAGAAAAGTTGGGTCAGTTCACAATTCCACCAACAATGCATCAATGTCCCAGTTTTCTTAATCCTCTCCAACATTCATCATTATCTTGTTCTGTCACTGTAGCAAATCTGAGAAATGTGAAGTGGTACCTCAGAGTTTCCTTAATTTGCGTTTCTTTAATTAATAGTGAGTTAGAGCATTTTTCCATAACACTAGAAATGATTTTAATTTCTTCTTCTGAAAATTGTCTATTCATATCCTTTGATCATTTATCAATTGGAAAATGGTTTGTATTCTTATAAATTTGAGTATATTCTCTACATATTTTAAAAATGAGGCCTTTATCAGAAACACTGTGTGTAAAAAATTTCCCCAGTTTTTTGCTTCTTTTCTAATCTTGGTTGCATTGATTTTGTTTATATAAAACTTTTTTTAATTTAATGAAAATTATCCATTTTACATTTTGTAATGTTCTCTAGTTCTTCTTTGGACATAAATTCCTTCCTTTTCCCCAGATCTGAGAGGTAGGGTATCCCTCGTTCTCCTAATTTGCTTATAGCTTGACCCTCTATGTCTAAATCATGAACCCATTTTGACCTTATTTTGGTATAGGGTATTAGGTGTTGGTCAAAGCCTAGTTTATGCCATACTATTCTCTAATTTTCCCAGCAATTTTTGTCAAATGGTGAGTTCTTATTCCAAAATCTGGAGTCTTTGGATTTATTAAACACTAGATTATTATAGTCTCTGATTATTGTCTTGTAAACCCAACCTATTCCATTATACACTACTCTACTTCTTAACCAGTACAAATGGTTTTTGATGATCATTGCTTTAAGGTTTGGTATTGCTGGGCCATCTTTCTTTGCATTTTCCCCACTAATGCCCTCTAAATTATTGACCTCTTGTTTTTCCAGATGAATTTTGTGATTATTTTTTCTACCTTTATAAAGTAATTTTTGGCAGTCTGACCAGTATAGCATGGAATAAATAAAATTTTTATTAAAGCTTTTTATTTTCAAAATATATGCATGGATAATTTTCAACATACACCCTTGCAAAACCTTGTGTTACAATTTTTTTCTTTTCTTCTCCCCACTCCCTCCCTTAGATGGCACTCATGGTTTAATATAGATATATTAAACATGTGCAATTATTTATATATATTTCCACAATTATCATGCTGCACAAGAAATATCAGATCAAAAAGGGAAAAAATGAGAAAGAAAACAAAATGCAAGCAAACAACAAAAAAGTGAAAGTATTATGTTGTAGTCCACACTCCATTCCCACAGTCCTCTCTTTGGGTGCAAATGACTATCTTCATGATAAAATCATTGAAAGTGGCCTGAATCATCTCATTGTTGAAGAGAGCAACATGCATCAGAATTGAGCATTACATAATCTTGTTGTAGTATACAATGATCTTAGCATCAATTCACATAAGTCTCTCCAGGTCTCTCTGAAATCATTTGATCATTTCTTATATAAGAATATTATTCCATAACATGAATATACCATAACTTATTCAACCATTTTCCAATGGATGAGCATCCACTTAGTTTCCAGTTCCTTGCCATTACAAAAAGGGCTGCCACAAACATTTTTGTACTTGTGAGTTGCTTTCCCTCCTTTATGATCTCTTTGGGATACAAGCCTTATAGAAAGTGATGGTTCCAAGGATATGCGTTTGACAGCCCTTTGGACATAGCTCCAGAATGATTGAATCAGTTCACAGCTCCACCAACAATGTATTAGTGTTCCAGGTTTCCCACATTCGTCCCCTCCAACATTCATCGCTATCTCAGCCAATCTGAGAGGTATGTAGTGCTACCTCAGTTACCTTAATTTGCATTTCCTTGATCAATAGTGATTCATATGACTAGAAATAGTTTCAATTTCTTCATCTAAAAACTATCCGTTCATATCCTTTGACCATTTACCAGTTGGAGAATGTCTTGAATTCTTTTTAATTTGAGTCAATTCTCTATACATTTTAGAAATGAGACCTTTATCAGAACTCTTGGATGCAAAAATTTTTCCCAGTTTATTGCTTCCCTTCTAATCTTATCTGCATTTATTTTGTTTGCACAAAAAAAATTGTAACTTAATAAAATCCAAATTATCTATTTTGTGTTCAGTAATATATTCCAGTTCTTCTTTGGCCACAAATTCTTTCCTTCTACACAGATCTGAGAGATAATCAAATGTTCTAATTTGCTTGGAATAAGTAAATTAATTTAGGTAGAATTGTCATTTTTATTCTATTATCTGGGCCTACCCCTGAGCACTTAATATTTTTCCAGTTGTTTAGAGCCAACTTTATATGTATGAAAAGTGTTTCATAATTGTGTTTATATAGTTCCTGACTTTGTCTTGGGGGTAGACACTCAAATACTTTATATTATCTACAGTTATTTTAAATGGAATTTCTCTTTCTATCTCTTGTTGTTGAATTTTGTTGGTAACATACAGATATGCTAATGATTTATGTGAATTTATTTTATATCCTGCAACTTTACTAAAGTTGTTAATTGTTTCTAGGAATTATTTAGTGGATTCTTTAGAATTCTCTAATTATATATACCACCATATCATCTGCAAAATTGTTTCCTAATTATCACTCTAATTTGTTCCATTTCTATTTCTTCTAATTGCTAAAGCTAACATTTCTAGGACAATATTGAACAATAATGTTGATAGGAACAGCCTTGTTTCATTCCTGATCTTATTGAGAATGATTCTAGTTCATCCCTATTGCATATAATAATCACTGATGGTTTTAAATAGATTCTACTTCTCATTTAAAGGAAAGCTTCATTTATTCCTATGCTCTTTACTGTTTTTAACATGAATAGATATTGTATTTTGTCAAATGCTTTTTCTACATCTATTGATATAATCATATGATTTTTATTAATTTGGTTATTGATATACTCAATTATGCTTATAGTTTTCCTAATATTGAACCAGTCCTGCATTCCTGCTATGAATTCTACTTAGTCATAATTCATTATCCAGGTTATAAGTTATTGTAACCTTTGTTAACATTTTATTTAAGATTTTTGCATCAATAGTCACAAGGAAAATTGGTCTATAATTTTCTTTTTCTATTTTGATCCTTTCTGGTTTAGCTATCAGCCCCATATCTGTGTCATAAAAGGAATCGGTAGCACTCATTCTTCCCCTATATTTCCAAATTATATAGTACTAGAACTAATTGTTCTTTAAATGTTTGGTAGAATTCACTTCTAAATACATCTGGCTCTGTAGATTTTTTCCTTATGTAGTTCATTAATAGCTTGTCCTTTTTTTCTAAAAACGGGATGTTTTAAGTAATTTACTTCTTCAGCTCTTAATCTGGGCAAGCTACATTTTTCTAAGTATTCATCCATTTCACTTAGATTATCAGATTTATTGGCATACAACTGGGCAGAATAGTTTCTAATTATTACTTTACTTTCCTTTGTATTGATGATAAGTTCACTCTTTTCATTTTTGATACTGGTAATTTGATTTTCTTCTTTCCTTTTCCTAATCAAATTAATCAAATGTTTATCTATTTTATTGGTATTTTCCCCATAAAACCAACTCTTAGTTCTGTTTATTCAATAGTTTTCTTACTTTAAATTTCATTAATCTCTCTTTGATTTTCTGAATCTCTAATTTGGTATTTGATTTGGGATCTTTAATTTGTTCTTTTTCTAACTTTTTTAGTTGTATGCTCAATTCATTGATTTCTTCTTTCTCTGGTTCATTAATGCAAGCATCTAAAGATATAAAATTTCCCCTAAGAACTGTTTTTGTATTTTATCTCATTATTGTCATTCACTTGGATGAAATTGTCAATTGTTTCTATGATCTGTTTCATTCACTTATTCTTTAAGATTAGACTATTTATTTTCTAATTAATTTTTTATCAAATTTTCCATGGCCCTTTATTACATGTAATTTTTATTGCATCATGATCTGAAAAGGATGCATTTACTATTTCTGCCTTTCTGCATTTGATTTTGATGTTTTTATGTCCTAAAACAGTCATTTTTTTGTAGATGCCAAGTACCATTGAGAAAAAGGTATATTCCTTTCTATCCCCATTCAATTTTCTCCCAAACTCTATCATACTTAACTTTTCTAAAATTCAATTTACCTTCTTAACTTTTTTCTTGTTTATTTTATGGCTGGATTTATCTAGTTCTGATGGAAGGAAGTTGAGATCCTACACCGGTATAATTTTGCTGTCTATTTCTTCTTGCAACTCACTTAACTTCTCAGGAATCTGGATGCTACACAACTGCTATATATATTTAGTATTGATATTACTTCATTATCCATGGTACTCTTTAGCAAGATGTAGTTTTTCCCTTATCTCTTTTAATTAGATCTATTTTTGGTTTTGCTTGATCTGAGATCTGTTTTTTTTTTTTACTTCAGCTAAAGCATAATAGATTCTGCTCCAGCCTTTTGCCTTTATTTTGTATGTCTTTCTCTGCTTCAAATGTGTTTCTTGTAAACAACTTATTATAAGATTCTGATTTTTAATTCACTCTGCTATCCAAAATGG
Organism: Antechinus flavipes; assembly: GCF_016432865.1. Taxonomy (NCBI): domain Eukaryota; kingdom Metazoa; phylum Chordata; class Mammalia; order Dasyuromorphia; family Dasyuridae; genus Antechinus; species Antechinus flavipes. Next base: position 322,103,706 of record NC_067398.1, read on the forward strand.
ATCCATTTTAGAACAACTCCAGTGTTGCTGAATTCTTCCTTATACGCAACAAAAACTCACTTCCTTATTTTTCTATTCTTTGATTTTGCCTTTAAATCTGCACAGAATTAATCTAATTTCCCTTTTACATAATAGTTCTTCAAATGGTTACAAATCCATATATTCTCAATTATTTACAAGTTCTAGGTCTGGATGTTTCAAATAGGAGTAATCATTTTTTTCCATGTGGAAATAATAGGTGCTCAGAATTGTCCCATTCAGCTGAATAACATCTGATAGATCTCTTACATCTTACATTTTAGTAAAAAAAAAAAAAAAAAGATTATCATCTTACATTACACCATTAACTCTAGATGATCACTACAAAGGAGCAGACAGAAACCAAGAAAATCATATTCACAGGATTCCAAATACCTTTAAAGCAACCAGCTTCTACTTAGCTTTTGTACCTATTTCATGCAGTCTTTCATTATCTGAGCTTTTCTCCCTAAATTGCAAAGGAGCCAAACCTGGACATGGCCAAAAAAATTAATAACTCAGTTCACATTGTGTGGTTATCTCATAATCAATGACAGAACCTTATTTTTTCCATCCATTTAACTGGTCCAATGATGTTAATTCTACACCTATTACTCTAGTTACAAACATGCTGTGTCCCATTCTCAACGAATGCCATTACAAAACTCAAGGACAGGACTTTGTATCCATAGCAAACAAATACTATTAATATCATAAAGGGATCTTGGTGTATAATTCCTTCCAAGAGTGGAGCCAAGATGGTAGAGAAAACCAAGCATTTAGCTGAGAGCTCTCAAAATTCCCTCTAAAACAAGCTTAAAATAATGCCTCAAATAAAAATCTGGAATGATAGAGACAATAAAAGGTCAGGATGAGATATTCTTCCAGACTAAAACAACTTGTGAGGCCAGAAAAAGAGATCTGCAACATAGGAATGGAGGCTGATTTGGAGCCCATGTGGATGAAACAGCAGTGATGGTGGTAGCAACAGAAGCAGCAGCAGTTTCAGATGCTGTCAAGCTAGAGACAGTAAGGGGATCTTGCACATAGTCAGAAAGAGATGACAGGGACTTCTGTGTATGAATATTGGATATGGACTGAACATTGGCAATTCCATTGCTTGTATTAACTTTCTAGGTCACAGTTCAAGGACAAGGAGGAGCATTTTTTTTTATTCAAGAGGAAGTAAGGGCCCTGAGGAAAAATATCATTTCCAGTTCCAAGGGAAGAGTACTGATTGCAATCCTAAGGGGTCTGGGGCATTTTTTGAGTAAGGACCAGAATGTTGACCAGAATGCAGACCAGTAGAGCAGAGGATCACAATTCTCCTCAGATCACCACCATGGAAGCACCCAAAATGTCCAAAACTCCAGAACTAGCTCTAAAATGAGCAGTACAAAAAATCTGAAGCTTAGGAAAATGGCCCTTCTCACATACCATGCTGATAGGAGCTCTATTTTAACATTAAAATGAGCAAACAATGACAAAAAATAATCTGACCATAAAAGCTACTGCAAAATAGAAAATATCAAGACACAAAATTCACACTAAGGAAGTGGGAGGCTTGCAATATGACATTATGAAAAACAAAAGATCAATGATTACAACCAAAAAATAATCAACACAGAAAAACTGAGTATAATTTTCCAAGGAGGAAAAAGTATATTTAATTAAGGTTATTAAAAGTATATTTAATTTTAAAAGTAAAAACTTAAATTGAATTAAAAGTAATTTTAAAAGTATATTTAATTTAAGATATTAACTAAAAGTAATTTAATTAAGGACACGTGCAAGCATTCCTGATGAAAAGACAAGAGCTGAAAGCAAAATATGATTTTCAAATTCAAGACTCAGAAAAAGCATAGATAAACATGAAAAAGAAATCAGAACAGAGTCAATCAAGGTAAACTGTTTATATTCCTTTGTGGGAAGATGGGACCTATAACTTCTAACAAAATTATAATTATTAGGATATTTGGAAGGTTTCTACGTATAAGAGGATATGGGATTATGTTGGGATAATAGAAAAAATTAAAGGGTGAAAAAGAGGAATGTACTGGGAGGGGGAGGGGGAATGGACAATGAAGAAAACTCCTCTCATATAAAATAGATATGCCAGGAAGAACTTTTACAGGATAAGGAAAAATAGTGAGGGAGAGGTGAGCAATACTTGAATTTCACTGACATCTAAGTGTGTTCAAAAAGAGAAAAGTGTAAATATGTATTCAATTAGATATGGAAATCTATCCTGTCCAACAGAAAAGAAGGAGGAGAAGAAGGTAAGGAAAAGAGGAGAAGGTGATAAGAGGAGGAGCAGATAAAAAAAAGGCCATCATCAAAAGCAACAGAGATTTTAAAGGGAGAGGGTACAAGAAAAAGTAAACAGAGAAAAAAAAAATAGAAGAAAATTGGATGGAGGAAACTGATTACTTAGTAATCATAATTGTGAATGCAAATCTGATGAACTCACTCTAAAAAGTGAATAGCAAAATTGATTAGAAAGTACAATCCACCAATACATTGTTTATAAGAAATACACCTGAAGCAGAAAGAAACACAGATAAATTTTTTATGGAGTCAATCAGAATCTATTATATGTTACCTAAAGTAAAATAAGGCATAGGTAGAAATTATGATCTAAGACAAAACAAAAACCTATCAAGAAATGAAGCAAGGGTGTGTTGTTGTTGTTGTTTTTCCCCAGGATGATTATTCAACATTATTATTAGAAATATTAGCTATAGCAGTAAAAGAAGAAAAAGAAATGAAAGAAATTAGAATATGTAGTGAGGAAATAAAACTACCATTCTTTGTAGATGATATCATAGTATGCTTATAGAACCCTAGAATCAATTAAAAACTTAATGATTAACAACTTTAGCAAAGTTGAAGAATATAGGATGAACCCAATAAATCATCAGCATTCATTTATATGACCAACAAAGCCCAACAGCAAATGATGGAAAGAAAAATTCCATTTAAAATAACTATAAACAATATAAAATATTTAGGAGTCTATCAAGACAAACCTAGGATTTTTATGAACATAATTGCAAAACACTTTTCACACAAATAATGTCAGATCTAAATAATTGGGAACATGTCAATTGTTCATGGGAAGGCTAAGTTAATGTAAAAAATATGGCAATTCTACCTAAATTAACTTACTTATTCAATTCCATTCCAATCAAAGTCCCAAAAAATTATTTTGTAGAGCAAGAAAAAATAACAAGAAAATTTGTCAAGAATATCAAGGAAATTAATGCAAAAACAAAACAAAACAAAGGAAGATGGCCTAGCATTACCAGATCTCAAATTATAATCTAAAGCCCTAATTATCAAAACTATCAGGTACTGGGTAAGAAATAGAGTGGTAGATCAATGAAATAGAATTGATACACAAGACAGAGGAGTCAGTGACAAAAGTAAATTAATATTTGATAATAGAAAACAATAGGATATTGTTAATACCAAGGTAAAATTAAAATGAATACATGACTTACACATCAAGAGTGACACCATAAGCAAATTAGAGGAGCAAGGAATAGTCTACCTTTCAGACTTATGGGAAGGAGAAAAATTCATGATGAAATAAGAGATGGAGAGTAATACAAAATGTAAAATAGTATTGATTTTATTAAATTTAAAAGCTTTTGTACAAATAAACAAAAATTATATAGTCAAAATTAAAAGGAAAACGGAAATCTGGGAAATAATCTTTACAGGAAGTTTCTAGGCTAACAGTCTCATTTCTCAACTATATAGAGAACTAAATCAAATTTATAGGAATACAAGCCATTACCCAATTGACAAATGGTCAAAAGTTATGAACAGCCAGATTTTTTTTTTTTCTGAGGCAATTGGGGTTAAGTGACTTGCCCAGGAAGTGTTAAGTGTCTAAGGTCAGATTTGAACTCATGTTCTCTTAACTTCAGGGCTGGTGCTCTATCCACTACAACATCTAGCTTCCCCAACAGGCAGTTTTAAGATGAAAAAATCAGTTATCTATAGGTATATGAAGAAGTGCTCTAAATCACTTTTAATTAGAGAAATGAAAATTTAAAAAAACTCTGGTACTACCTCATAACCTATCATGTTGACCAATATGACCAAAAAAATAAAAAGAAGGGGGGAAAGTAGTAAATATTGGAAAGAATGTGGGAAAATTGAGACACTAATATATTTTTGGTAGAGTTATGAACTAATCCATGCCCAAAGGACAATCAAATTGTGCATATCCTTTGATCTAGCAATACCACCACTACATCTGTCTCCCAAAAAGATTATTAAAAAGGGAAAATAATCTAAATATGCAAAAAATATTTGTAGCAGCCATCTTTGAGGGGATAAAATATTGGGGATTGAAGGGGTGCCCATTACTTGGAGAATGGGTGAACAAGCTGTGATACATGAATATGGAATGGAATGTTATTTATTGTGCAATAAGAAATAACGAACAGACAGATTTCAGAAAAACTTAGAAAGACTTGGACAAACTGATGTAAGGTGAAAAGAGCAAAAGCAGGAAAACATTGTGCCCAGAACAGGCAATATTGTATGATGATTAACTGTGAGTGACAGCTCTTCTTAGCAACACAGTAAGCTAAGACAAGTACAAAGGACTCACAAGGGGAAATGCTATGCATATAGACTCAGAATGCAGATAGAAGGATAATTTTTCATTTAATTTAATCTTTTTCTTGTTTTTTCCCTTTTTAGCTATTTCTTCTTTCACAACTATGACAAATATGGAAATATGTTAAACATTATAAAATATTATAAAATATATCAAACTATCTACCATCTTCAGAAGAGAGAAGAAAGCAAGAGAGAAAAATTTAGAACTCAAAATCTTGTAAAAATGAATGCAAACATATGAAAAGATGCTCCAAGTCATTATTAATCAGAAAAATGCAAATTAAGATAACTCTGAGATACCACTACACACCTGTCAGACTGGCTAGAATGACAGGTAAAAATAATGTGGAATGTTGGAGGGGATTTGGGAAAACAGGGACACTGATACATTGTTGGTGGAATTGTGAACACATCCAGCCATTCTAGAGAGCAATTTGTAACTATGCTCAAAAAGTTATCAAACTGTGCATACCCTTTGATCTAGCAGTGTTACTACTGGGCTTATATCCCAATGAGATACTAAAGAAGGGAAAGGGACCCTTATGTGCAAAAATGTTTGTGGCAGCCCTGTTTGTAGTGGCCAGAAACTGGAAACTGAGTGGATGTCCATCAATTGGAGAATGGCTGAATAAATTGTGGTATATGAATATTATGGAATATTATTGTTCGGTAAGAAATGACCAACAGGATGATTTAAGAAAGGCCTGGAGAGACTTGCATGAACTGATGCTGGATAATTACCTGAAATTTAACAGAAAATTGAGGGAATTCAGTGTATTATTGTGTTTTGGTAGTTGTTTATTTGGGACCTTGCTTTTTATACCTAAGATGAGCATAATGCCATGGTAAGCATGTAAGAAATATTTAGCAAAAGATTGATACTCAGCATTTTCATGACAATGACCTGTTTCCAAAGTGGATATTTAAATATTTCCCTAAATTCTCTGTTAAACTCCAGGTAATTATCCAGCAACTGAATGACCTTATTTAGCGAAGGTATCTTCTAACCCAAAGTAGTGTTGATATATTTACCTTTATGGAATTTTGCTCAGTTGCATACATGTGAGTCTGCATTGTGAATATGAGGTGGCTCTATCCCAGAAATCCTACGTTTATCTCTTGAAACACACAGATAGGGAACTAATGACTCAATGAGTCTGTGGAGCCATGAAAACTGTGGAAACATGAGAGATAGTCTGATGTGATCTCTCAGGTCTCAAATTTTAGCCATCACTGTTTGGAGCACCCTTACTTGTTCACCTAGTATTTCCATAATCCTGGCCAAATCAATCAATCAATAAGCATGTATTAATGATGTATTTTCACCTGACATTTGCCAAGGGATAGAGATACAATGACTTAATTCTCTTTTCTCAAGGAGCTTACTAAATTCTAAGATGGAAGATAACATATAAACATGAACAAATACAAAATATTTATTTTTAAAAAAACATAGTTTGAGAGGAGAGGGCACTAATATGGGAAGAAGGGATCAGGAAAGGCTCCATGTGAAAGGTTGAGGTTGAGATGAGTTTCGAAGAAAACCAGGAATATTAAGAAATGGTGAACAGGAGGACAAGTATTCCAAACAAGAGAGGGAGAAAGAGTTCTCCAGAATCGCTAATTATCCTTCATGGGGATGCTACTATGACCAGCCTGGAAGACTATACTTCAAGTGCTGTCTTAATCCTTGATATTCTTCTCTCCCAAATTCTCTAGAGATCCAAACCCAAAGTAACTCACAAATTGTTCTAGAAACATTCCTGAAAACTAAAGAACTATCAATGCTTAAACTGACACAACTGTAATAAATTGTAAATTCTCTTCCTCTTCCTCCTCCTCCTCCTCCTCTTTCTCTTTCTCTTCCTCCTCCTCCTCATCTTCTTTCTTTCCCCCTCTTTTTCCTCCCCTCTCCTTTTCTCTTTCTCTCTCAGCTTCCACAGTCTAATCATTCTCTCACTCATGGCAGCCTCCAGCTACTCTGTACTCTTTTCATTAACAGCCTACTCTTATCCTCCTGAGGCACTCAACAACTGCTTCTTATTCCAACACAAACAGCCAGGGGCTGCTTTCCCCAATTTACCAGTGTCAGAAGGACAGCCTGAGTACTTCTTTATAGCCAGGGGGTAGTGAACAACTGTAAGTTTCTATTTGACTCCCATTCACAGCTGTTCCATCTTCAGTCTTTCTTAAGGTTAAACATTCTGGGTTTCTTCAACTATCAACCAGACCTGATTTGGAGATCCTTCATTATACTGACTACCCTCCAGTGGATGAGCTCAGCTGTACAAATGTCTCTCTTCAAATGTGGCATTCAGACCTAAACAAATACAATTCCATACGTGTGTGTGTGTGTGTGTCTGTGTAGCCAGGATAGGGAAGATTGGGATTACTGCCTTCCTTGTTCTGAATTCTATATATGTGCCTAAAAATCAGTGTTAGTTTTGTTTTTGTTTTATTTTATCAATCTTGAATGACTTTTACTGAATTTATAATCAGCTAAGACCTCTGAGATTTTTTTTCCAAATAAATTGCTTTTAATTCAAGTTTTCTCTGTTCTATATTGCCATATTCTATTCAGGTATGTAGCAGGATACAAAGTTTTTTTTTATTTATCCCTGTTAAGTTTCACTATTAGTTCAGTCAAAAATTTTTTGAATCTTGATTCTCCCATTAAATGTATTAGCTATTCCTTTCAGTTTTGTGTCAAGCACAGATTTTATAAGTATTTCTTTTATTTCTTTATCCAAATTATCAGTTATGAAATAAATATACTAGACAAAAAGATACAATACTGTGGAATATCACTGGAAAATTCATACCAGTGTACCATAAATTGAATAAGTAACTTATAAAAAGGTTTTTCAATTCATTGTGAGACACCTGACTCTATTCTTTAGCCCACATTTCTCTATATTATCTTAGTGAACTATATATGAAATGTGTATTTATAAATATACATGTGTATCATTATATATGCATATACATATGCACATGTGTGTATGTGTACACACATATACATGTGCATATTATGAATGTATTATGTTTGTGTGTGGGCAGATAAACACATACATGTATACATGCGTGTACAGCATTCTCTTGATGTGCAAAGCTAGTACTTAAAGAAGGCTATTTTGACAACACTTTTTACTTAATGCATCCAGATTGGTTCCTGTTGATCAACACTTCTCTTTATTATAGCTCACAAATCATACACTTAATAATTCTACAATTCAATCAAATATATATATATCAAATTCTTTTCCGGGTATCTTTTGAAAACAATAAACCCAACTATGTTTAGTCTAAGGGTTTAAATGATCAGAATTTCACACTAAATTGGCTTATTAGGAAAAATGGGACAGGGGAACAATGTTGGGACATTCAACTTTGGATTCTTTAAGATAATTAGCTACTCACCTATTCCTAGTCAATCCTACCTTCAATCCAAAAATATGGATGGAATTTTGATTGTAAGGTGCCACTTGATAATATATCATTTTGAATCTGTTCATAGATCTGTATTGGTTCTTAAATATAGATAGAACATATATCATTTATACAACTTCCTTAGATTTATACACCTTCTTATTTTAGCACTTTGGTGTGCCTTTAACCTCATTAAAATGTATGCATTCTGTTCACTGGAAAATGCAGAGAATATAAGATTTTCATGTGACTATCATTTGTGTACCCTGAAAAGACACTTAATTCAATAGGGGAAAACCCTGACATAAAGGCTATTTTCCATAGAGGAATCTCTCATCAATAAATCAAAATCACAGATTTAGTAAATGGCACATCTACTGATATTAATTACAATTCTCTGATCATAAGCATCAGAAAAAAAAAACATGAAAAAAGGAAATATATGAATAACTAAAGGTATTCAGTACTGTGATGAAGGATATATAGTGCCCAGATGAGAGGTATTTTAAATTAATTTTTATCTTTATTCTAAATCTAACAAACACTAAATGGAATGGTCATTTGCATATATATAGCTGTGGTGAAAAATAGATCTGTGCATGAAATTCCAGATCTCTATTATATACAACTTATTTTTCTTCATAAAAATGTTTTTATTTATGTGCTTTATTTTTTTACATTATCAGCTTCCCACCATATGCTTTCTTTTCCTCCTTTGGAGAGGCATTATATATGATAAATAGTATTTGTAAGAACTAAAAAGAGAAAAAGGAAAAATTCAGCATAATTAATAAGCATATCCAAAGAGTCTGAAAATATATATAATGTGTAATACTTATGAACCTCTCACCTCTACAAAGAGTGTTTTCTCATACCTTCTCTGTGTAATTTTGCAGCATTCACTTTCGATTTTTCAGTGTGGTTTTTCTTTCCATTTCCATCAAATAAGATATTTGTAAAGCGATTAGCATAATGTGGAGCATATAGTAGACTCTATATGCTTTCTTTTATTAGTTGTGTGTATTATTTTTTTACTTTATTTTACTCTGCATCAGATCATATAGATCTTTGCATGCTTTTCTATATTTATCACATTCATCCTTTGCTACACCACAGTAATAATTCAATTACATTCATGTGCTACAATTTATTTAACCATTTTCTAGTCATTGGGCATCTAGTTTGTTTCTAATTCTTTGTTATCAGTAATGCTAATATATATGTATGTGTGTATATGTATACACACACACATAAATGTATATACACACATATACATGTGATATGGACACTTTGTCCTTTTTCAGTGGGCTCCTTATAATGTTTTTCTCCTTAACTATATAAAATTGATTTGTAGATTGCATTGTTATCATGCTTTTTTTTTTAACAATTTCTCTTCTTTCTTCTATTCTTTTCTTCCCCATTTTAAAAAGAAGCGTCTATAACCCTCTTTTCTTTTTTTTTTAACTACCTTGTCCTTATACTCTTCTCCACCACCCACTCCCAAACCCACTACAAAAGAAAAGGAAAAAAAAACAACAAAGCTCTTGTAACAAATAACAATTAAAATAGATTTAAGGAATAGCCACAACCAAACAAAAAGTATGCCTTTTTCAATGCTTTTTTGCCTCTCTTTTAGGATAGCATATTCCATTATATGTCCTTTAGACACCACCTTAGTGAATTATTTTAAATTTTTTTTGCTATTTCTTTGATCTCCTTGGAGTATAGGCCTAGTAGTATAGCAGTTGTGTCAAAGGGAATATACAATAAAATGGCTTTTGGATCTAGTTCTAAATTGCTTTGGACCAATTCACAGTTTTACCAATGGAAAATTGGTGAGTCTCTTTCTATACAGTCCCTCCAAGAGTGATCATTTTCACTATATTGAGGAAGAACAGCTTAGCTTTCTTCTTTTCAAAAATGCCTATCTATGTCATTTAATCATTTACCCATTGGGAAAGGGATATTATTCTTACATATTACGATCAGTTTCTTAAACAACTTGGATATGTTGTATTTTGCCTGTTTTAAGGCATCAATTCCCCTTGTCTTTTTATCTTCCCTCACTATTTCATTTTGTATCTATTGTTTCATTTCTTTTTAAGGTATATTTCTGGTTCTTGTGGCCAGGAAATTGTGGGTTTACACTCTTGTTCTGGGTTTACTCCTTGATCTTCTCACATTCCAAGGCATTGCTTTATCCTATTTGGCATTTTTTTCTTGTGTAGTTATTTCTCCAATCTCAATTTCTGGATTAAGGGCTTGTGTTTGTGACAAGCTCTACTCCCATCTAGGTCCTACTCATTACTGAGTTGGGCAGCCCAGAACAAGCCTCAACTTTTGCAGGAGTTGCCTAGTCCTTGTCTTCCACTGCAGTTTGGAACAAGTTGCTGCATCGAATACAGACTGCTTTCTTACTGGGTCTATGAAAAACATTCTGAATGATGGTTTTTGCCTTGTTTCCTGCTGTGAGATTGGCTGTTTTGTACTGCACCATCTGCCTGCTCTGGCTTGTGGGCATTCAGGTTTCCACAGAATTTTGTCAGTCTTTGTGTAGTCCTTAACGAAATGAAGGATTTTATAGCTGATTCTCTTTGTTTTTTCTATATTATTGTTTATTTTGATACATTTTTATAACTTTACTGGAATACTTGTGGGAAAACTGAGTTAATCTCGGTCAAACCATGTCGCCATCTTCTCACAGTCCTCCACAGTTCCAATTAGAGGGATGTGGATGATGAATGAGATGTGTTGATTGAGATACATATAAAATGTGGGGAAATGACATGACAGTGGCAGAATTGAAGATCATGGTAGATCCTAGAATGACCCCCAACCCCCAATGAGTAGCAGTTCCTGAGTATACCCCATAGCACTTCAGAGATATTATGACTATTGTTTGATTACGTCTGACTCTTCATGACCCCTTGGACCAAAGGATATGTGAGTTTTCTTGACAAAGCTATTGGAGTGGTTTATCATTTTTTTCCTCTAATATATTAAGGTAAATTTGAACTCAGATCTTCCTGACTCCAGGTCTATTCTTTATCCTTTAGACCACTGAGCTGCACATTTTAAAACTGGCATTATGCCAATGTTTTATTTTTTTTTACATCAACAAGTATTTATTAAGCTCCTGCTATGTGTTAGGCACTAAGGATACAAATGCAAAAAATGAAACAACCTGACTCTTACATTCTAATGACAATGACAATTCAGAGAGTTCATGCTTTTTTTTTTTTTACAAAGTATGCCAATATTTTAAAATGTCCATTTGCACATTTTAAAACTGGCATTACATCAATGTTTTAAAATGTATGTCTGCACTTTTTAAAACTGTATTTATTTGGGGGTGATAGGGAAGATAGGAAAAGGGTTACAATATATTTCATGATATGCAATGAAGATTCCACTGAAGCTTCAAGTCAGAAATTAATCTAGGGGAAGGAAAGTTAATAAAGGACTCAAAGGTAATGAAGAGAGCTGAAAGAAGAATATACTCAAATCACAAGTCAAAGGCATGAACATTTAAGCACATTTACAAATGGATCATAGCCTTACATTAGTTAGGCAGTCTTCCCCTTCACTGCTGTATATACAATAGATAAATAAATAGCAAGAATATATGTGATATATATTTAGATTGCACATTAGACTTTAAAATCGGTGCCTAACTGAATGCATTAGCCTGTGTTTTCTGTTTATGTCTCCACAATGCCATGGAAACGAGGTGCTGCATCCTAATGGGTCTCTCCTGGCAATAAATAAACAAAGTCTTTGTCTATTCATGTTTCAATTTCTTTTTTTTTATTGTAATTTACAATTTCAAAAAGAAAACAGATCAAGTCTTCTCTCCACCCACTACCCACCCCCACCTTCTCCTTCTAGTTTCCTCTTTTGCAAAGTACATCAGGGAGAAAAGTTAAAATACCCTTCCTAATATCTAGTATCCCCCAGATTGAAATCCAGGCCAGTGTCAGCAGCTGTCACTGACTCGGAAGCTGCAGTTTGAACTTCCTCTCTTCCCCTTTTCATAATGCCATTTATAATTAAACCTTGAGACAAGGTTCTTTAAGCAATTGTAACCTAACCTAAAGAGCACTTGTTTAAATTGAAAGCTGATATAAAACAAACATAAAATCTTTTTCCTCCTTCTTGAATTTAAAAGGCAACACTGAGACCATTTTTATAGCCAAAGCCACGGTGTTCATTGCCTTTAAGCTTCTCCCCAATGGCAGTGACATATTAGCAGTTCCACAGCTCCAACAGTACTAGAGCAGAGCAAGGCAATGATCCCCATCACCCTAATGCACCCGGGCAAGGTGAACCTCCACGCACAAAGTGCTGGGAAGACAATGCATCATCCAGCATCAGTTTGCCATCTGGCACCTGCTGTCCCATTCTGAAATGAATCAAGTCATCAAGACAGGATATTGTGTAGTAACATGAGCACCAGAAAGACAGATCATTATCTGTGGGGGAGAGGTGGGCAGATTTAATTAGGTTGCTCAAATCTGAAGAGTCAACTGAATACAAAGGCAATGACCTAAGTCATGAGGTGGGGGCACAGTCCATATGGTATTTCTCTGGTGATGAGTGTGGGAGAGTGTTGGGGGGATGGGGGGGAGAAAGGAGCTCCTGTGGAGACCTCTGCAAAGTGACTAGGACATAGCAACTGAGGGCTTGACAATACAGCTGCCAGGTGGTCTCACTAGGGAAGCAGACACTGCAACACTGACCACAGGTTACACACGGTAAACCTCAGGGCAGCGGAGCCTCATGAGCACTGTCCATTTTCATTAGTCACAAAAAAAGAGCTGCGTGGAGCCGCTTACAAAGCAGTTAGAAAATGGATTCACCAGGGTCACTGCATATGCTCCGTGAGGCAAAGGGACATACATACTCATTCTGTTTTTATTCTTCAAGTTCCAGCTCTGAGAACTCTTCAGGAAAAAAAAAAATTTAAACTGAAACTGTTCTCATTTTTTGCAACGATTCTTTCATGGGTGGATTCCCTGTAAATGTTCGATCCCCTGCCTTTGTAGCCCAGTCAATGCATAAGACACCTATGTCCAAAAAGCGTTTTGCAAAACTGGAGTTCATACATTTTTAGATTTGGAGTTTGGAGGGAGCTTCAGAGGGCATAGTCCAAACCCTTCATTTTTTCAAAAGAAAAACTGAGGCCCAGGCAACTTATCCATATAGATCTTATGTGTCAGGATATGATTTGAACCCACTTCTCTGTCTTTTGAGCTAGTACTTTTTTGACTATACTATCTGTCTTTTGCAAAACAAAACAAAGGAGTTTGTTTAGATCTGGAGGTTTAACCTGGATTTCATGGATTTTTAGATAATTCATGAATTTAGAAGGGGAAAAAATCGTTATTTTCAATTACCCTAAATTGAAATTTAACATTTCCTTCAATTATGAATGTAGGCAACAAATATTATTCTGAGAAGTCATCCATGGGCTTTACTAGACTGCCAATCAAAAATGTTTATGAACCATTCATCTCAAAACATCTTCAAGGTCTTCTCTATCTCTGAACTTCTGTAAGCACCAATGACATGCTACCAGCCATTCCCCATATTCCAGGATTCATAGGAAAAAGTCTTCCTTAAGTTTAATTACAGAGGAAAATTCTTCTCTTTTCTAATAAATGTGTGCTTCTTTTAAAAAAATTAAAAATAATAAACATTTTTTTCTTTCTCCCACATGGGAAAAAAAGAGAACAAAATTTCCTATAACAAACATGCAAAGTCATATGCTTTCTTTTATCAGGAAGTGAAAGCAACTGCTGTGAAACAAGAGTTCAATATCCAGGTTTAATAGCTAACTCATGTCCATTCCCTGGTAGCATCTACTCCGTCTGCCTTTTTAGATGGTCTCCTTTTAGTTTTTTAATCATCAGTGTTCCTTTTCTGTATCTAGAATGTCCCACAAATCTTTTTGGAAGTAGACACCAAATAGTTTAAATATATAATCGGTGAGAGCAGGATCCTTTGGAAATCAGAATGTTGTGTTTTCAGACAGAAACTACCTCATATATTTATAATGAACTTACTAGCCAGTTCACTTCAAAAGATTTTCACTCAATGTAAGATACTAATTGAATTAAAAGGAATTTTGTTTTCCAATGTTATTAGTTTCGTATTTTATTTTGTTTTGGTGGAGAAACAGAATAGACTCTTGGCAGGGGAAAAGGGCTGTTTAGTTTTGTTTTTACTGAATGGACCAGCTCATTAACTTCACATTTTAAAAAGAGTCAACGTTGTTTGTGTGCAGAGCCTTCTTTTCAATAAATGTCCCAATTTGATAGTAGGATCAGCCTTTAAAAGGGGCAAATTAGGCAGCCATCTTCAGGATACTTAACAGGGACTTTTTGCTTAAAAACTTCAAGTTTTGTCACAATTCCCTGAACTGTCATAATTAGCTATTTTGTCAACCAAGGCAAACTCTATTCAAGGTGCTCTCAATATAATTCCTGATGTGAAAATACTACAAGTAATTAAGGGAAATTTTTTTGACTGGGAAGGCCAATTAGTT
>NC_067398.1:322120837-322235837 GCF_016432865.1 Antechinus flavipes
GAGAGAGAGAGAGAGAGAGAGAGAGAAGGAGAAACAGAGACAGAGAGGCATAGGGGAGGAGATACTATCCATCCTCCTACTTGAAAACCTTTATAAAATTTTCTTCCCTTATTCTCTATATCCTAGTCCATAATTACAATTCATTGAGTCTTCTCAGTCTAACATGCTGGTTGCTTTGAGTCTGTGAGCATCCAGCCTAGCATATCATACTATCACAGCACATTTTCAATAAAATGACATTAAAAAGTCTGACCATATGTTATTTTCTATGACATTGGGAAGAGGGAAGAGTGGAAACAGTATCCCTGGAGAATTAGGAAGATTATAGTAGAGTAGAAAGAATAATGGACACAGAAGCAGATGCTGCTTCCATTACCTGGGTGACCTTGGGAAGTCACCTAAACTGACTGGGCACCAAGTTTTCATTTTTATGATGAGGGTCCTGACCTCCAATTTCCCTTTTAGGTCTAAATCTGCAATGTTATGACCAAAGAGAGAGCAAGACCACAGAGAGAATCTGAGAATTAGAGAAGTAGCTGATAATTATTTTAGTCCAATCCAGACTCTGCCAAATTTACAGTGGCCAAAGACATCAGCTAGATTTTGTCCACAGCTCGTTCTGAAATGAAGGGAGCCTGCATTTTGTATTCTGCTTTATAAAACAAAAAGAAAAAAAATGATTCAGTGCCAAGGTATTAAATAATTTACTATTTCTCACCTGGGGGAAAAATGCTTTATTTAATATTCATCACATGGCTCTGCTTTGCTGTCCATTTTGATATTTCTTAAGTGTCAGGGCATAAGTCTTCCATTTATCTCAGCAGAACAAACTTAACAATTCTACAGAAGCTTTTATCTTGAATGATTCCAGCACCCCTTTTCTGTGCTTTCCTCCTAATTTTCTAAGTAGCTCCTCTAGGAGTTACTTAACTTTTCTGAATCTTAGTTTCCCCAATTTGCAAAGTGTAATTGTCAGAAAACTTTAGTCTGGTTATTTGAGAGTATGATAATAATTTAAATGATCATGAAAAATGTTCATTTTCACACAAAGAAGTACTATAAAAAATACCATTACTCACTGACCTTATAGCTTCTCTAATCATAGAAATTCAATCTCATCTCCACAGTTGATTTGAAAATCCAAAGAAAGTTCAGAATGATGTTTTATAGGCAGAATATAATGACACATTCTTGTTTCTTAATCTGATCTGTTATATACAAGTATTTAAAATAATATATGATGATAATGTAATATAAATTATAATAAATATAATAAAATATTTTAAAAATAAAGAGGTAAGTGGTCCAGTGGATAGAGTGCTTTCTTCTTGGAGATAGAAAGAACTGAGTTCAAATCTTAGACATTTAATAGCTTTGATAACCTTAGGCAAGTAACTTAATCTTTGTCTACCTTAGTTACCATATCTGTTAAGTAGAGATAGTCATGGCATCTTCCTCCCAGGATTGTTTATAAACAATAACTTGCAAAACAAAGCTCTCTATTGTTGTTCAATCGTGTCTAAATATTTCTAACTCCTTTTGTTTTTTTTTAGTTTTTGGAAGAGATACTTGAGTGGTTTGCATTTCCTTCTCTAGCTTATTTTACAGATGAGGAAACTGAGATAAACAGGATTAAGTGACTTGTCCAGGATTACCCAACTATAATTCTGAGGCCAGAATTAAATAATGAACGCAAGTTTTCCTCAATCTGTCCATTTTACAACTAGTGGTACTCAAGTCCCACTTCTGTATTAGAGTAGCAGATACTTGAAACAAAGTTTTCTCCATCAGAGAAATGGTCACTTCCCTGAAGATGCTTACATCCTGAGATCTCTCTCCCTATCTCCTAGAAAAGTGTCCTTCCCTTTTTCCTAAATGTCAGAGTTGTTCATTATGACTCTTGGTAACTTCCTTATCTTGGTAGGATTATTAACACTTAAATGCAGCATATTTACCTGGTAAAAATGAGCTAGTGAATGGTTAGAAAACTTTTGGAGGAGATATTGCCCAAGAGAGCAAATTACCTCTTACCACGCCAACTGCATCTTTTCGAGGGCTCTAAAGTTTCCTCAGAGACAACTCTTTTGGTTCTAGGTAATTAAAGATGCCAGAATTTTCTATTATATTCTCCATACCCCAGCTCATTTGTGACCAGTCTTTGTAAATGTCTAAATCCTAAAATAAACTAATAATGTTTCTTGGCTTGGCTGAGGAGAGATAAAAGCCCTGAACAGAACAATCATAGATGTTCTCCCTATTTCCTTTCCCTATTCACTGCAGCATACCCCTCCCTCCCACAAAAACAAAAACAAAAACAAACAAAAACACTGTGTCTCTAAAGGCTATACCATTTTCCCCAATTCAACCATATTCTTTTTAGAAGTTGTTTGTTTTGCAATTAGCAAGCATTGTTTTCTCCCTCACAACTGAAAAGAAGAAAAGAAAAGAAGGAAGGAAGGAAGGAAGGAAGGAAGGAAGGAAGGAAGGAAGGAAGGAAGGAAGGAAGGAAGGAAGGAAGGAAGGAAGGAAGGAAGGAAGGAAGGAAGGAAGGAAGGAAGGAAGGATGGAAGGAAGGGAGGGAGGGAGGAAGGGAGGAAGGAAAGAAAAGAGAGAGGAAGAAAAGAAGAGGTAAAGGGAGGGGGAGTAAGAGAGGGAAAAAGGAAGAAAGAAATATATTATTATATGGTATAATAATATATTATCATACCATATAAGCATAGTCAAGCAAATCAAATTCCTAAATTAGTCATATCCATAAATGTGTTCTTATTCTGCACATTAGTCCATCATTTCTGTCAAAAGTAAAAAAGCATTATTTTTCATCAGTCCTCTGAAATCATTGTTGATTATTTTGTTAATGAGAATTCTTAAATTTTTCAAAATTGTTTATTTTTACAATATTTATGGTACAGTTTAAACAATTCTGATTCAATTCACTTCATTCTATATCAGTTCAGAAAGGTCTTCCTAAGTGTCTTTAAAATTATCATCTTCATCTCTTAAAATAATAACAGTACATCAATGCATTTCTTTTTCTTTTTATACAGCCCCTTGAAAATCTGTCATTTTTGAAATTAAATTTGCCAGTCTGCCAAGTGTCAAATAGAATCTCAAAGTTTCTTAAATTTGCATTTTTCTGATTATTAGTGATTTTGAACATATTTTCATATAGCTATAAATAACTTTGATTCCTTCCTTTGAAAACTAGCTATTCACATTTTTTTTTACTATTTATCAATTGGAAGGTGTCTCTTACTCTCATAAATTCAAGCCAGTTCCTTAGATATCTTGAATTTAGACTTTTATCAGAAAAACTTGCTATGAAGAGATTTTTTTTTCTCTAGCCAACTATTTTCCTTCTAATAACACCTATATTGGATTTATTTGTACAAGACCTTTTTTTAATTTTATCAAAATTGTCTTTTTGGTAATAATCTGTATTCCTTGTTTGATCATGAAATCTTCCCCATCCAAAAATCTGAAATGTGATTTTTCTCTTGTTCCCCTAATTTGTTTATAATGTGACCTTTATATCTATTTACATTTTCATTTAGAACTTATCTTCAGATAAGGTGTGAAATATTAGTCTAAACTGAATTTCTGCCAGACCATTGCCCAGTTTTTCCAACAGTTTTTTTTTAATGATACTAAGTTATTATCCCAATAGATGAGATCTTTTGTTTTATCTTTGAAAATATCTGACCAGATTTTATCTTTCCAATAAACTCAATTCCTTGTTCCTCAGAAGCAGAACAGAAATCCTTTTCTTTTATAGTATTCTACCAAAACAATCATATAAAATCACAGAATTTTAGAGTTGTGACTTTAGAGAATACCTAGTCCAACTGATACCTAAAAGGGGGCTGCTAGATGATGTAGTACATAGAGTTCCAGGGCTGAATTCAGTAAGATTCGTTTTCCTGAATTAATCTGGCCTCAAACACTTACTAGCTGTGTGATCCTGGGCAATTCATTTAACCTTGTATGCCTCAATTTCCTTATCTGTAAAATGAACTGGAGAAGGAAATGGCAAACCCCTCCACTATCTTTTCCAAGAAAATTCCAAATGGGTTCAAGAAAAATTAGACATAACTGACATGAGTGAATAACAATATCTGAAAATTAATTTCTTCTTGGACATACTCTATGAGTGATCATCCAAATTTTGTTTGAAGATCTCAAGGAGGAATTGATTCCATTTCTAAGTCAATCCATTCCACTTTTGGGATAGATTTAGTTACTCTCAAATACTCAAATAATTCTATAATTCCTTCAATGATGCAGATTTCAACAAATCTGCCCTGGCCAATATTATGACTCACATTCTTATCCTCTCAAAATTTCTCCAGAGAAGGTCTGCTCAATATACATAAAACCAGTATTTCTTTCTCCTGACTTTGCAAGGGTATCTCTCAAACACTTTGGATGTTCATCTTTTATCCCTGGCTCTTGATATGTAATTCAACAAAATGATCTTAATATACAAGATCATCTCTTTCTGTTCAAATTTTTTTTGTTTTTGTTGATACTCCTTCACTCCTCTTCTTTGGAGTAACTCAATGAATAATGTTGAAGTTCTAGTTAGGATAGACTTTTTTTTTCTTTTATCATGACTAAATACACCTTTTTGCAGTTTTCATCCAATGCTTTCTAGAATCAAGCAGAATAATCTATTCAAATAATTGAAGATAGATGTCAAGATCTTTCCTTCTCCCCTATAAAATATCCTCAATTCTTTTAATTAATCTTCCTATGTCAGAACTTTAGGCCTTTTGCCATCCTGGTCATCCTCTTCAGGATGATCTCAAGTTTATCAAAATCTCTCTGCTAATGAAAAATGTTCAATGCTTTGGAATGTTCTCTATGTTTTTTATTCCTATATAGACTTTATATCACTGTGTTCATTCCATTTTTCCTTGACATATTCAAAATGGAGCTGTAGTATATCATAAACCTAAGAATTATTACAAGCCAATTAATCCCATGCTTTGAACCATTCTTTTCTAGTCTTTTGTACAGATTAATATTACATATTTTTTCCTCAAATCATCTAACTCTCACTTTCGCAATTACTGTGAAATGTCTATTTGGGGAATGTTGCATCTGAAATTATTTCCAAGATGTTTAGCTGTTTGTCATCAATGTTACCATCATTTTAATTTTCAAGAAATAGAAAGTATAATTTTTCTATGTATATATTACTCGCTGTTTTACATTTTGAATACAAATGCTCTCCCAGTGATGTTATAAAGCTACAAATCTTGGACCAGCAAAGTCTTTAAAGAAGCAGTTTGGGAAGATCCAAAGTGTAATGGAGAGATTCATGATAGATACAAGAAATATGTAGTCCATTTTCACTGATAACTTATTCACAAGAGGTGGCCGAAGAGGTATCTTATCAAGGAAATATGTATAATTGGGAAAAGAAGATAGGAAAATCATATTGCATAAGAAAGGGGAAACAGATGGGCAATACCATTCTCACAACATATAAAAAAACCTAGATGAAAACTTTCAGCATCTTACATTTATCTTCCATGGAGAATCTATAAGAGAACATTGACAAGGATCGCCACACAGGATAAAAAGTCCTGAAAGGGTTGGGATCAGTACCAATGGAGTAAATACCCACATTGATCATATTACAAAATCCACAGAAGTGTGACAGTACTATGTTTCCTATTTCTCAAGGATCAATTATTCAAGAAGGACTTTTAAGGAATTCTGACATGACAAAACATGTGCCCCCAAATCCTGATCTGATTGGATAATTGAGATCTGTGAAATAAAACTAATATGCAGAGAATCAGAAATTAAATTTGCAACCTACATGAGTCTAGTCAATGATTAATTCAACCTGTCAGACTTCTTTGGCTTCAGGATTTCATATCTCAGATATTAAGTCAAAGAAAGACATTGTCAAATAGCCATATTCTACCTTGTCATTTTTTCTATGCCTTCTTTGATGCTCATGGCTATGCTATTTAGGATGCTCATATATACTATACACATACAAATTTCTAAAACCTCCTGGCCCCATCCTGATATAGCCTTAATTGTCTGTTGTCAAGCTGTGCTTTTTAAATGTCCTAGCATTTGATCCATTAAAAATGCTTCTGAGATTTAACTGATGTCAAACAGGCTGGTCTAATTTCCTGCTATGTCTTTAGATCTTTTTTAAAAAATAATTGGGTGTTGAATTAGTTTGTGTTTTTCTCCCTTCTTCCTTAAGGGACCTGTACTAAATTTAGTTAAATTCTAGAAACAAACAAAAAGGTTCTAGTCTTTCTATTAACAACCCTTGCTTAGTCTTATTTTCTTACTAAACTACAATGCAGAATGGTTTGGTCGTTTGTGATTCAATCCGACTGAATAAATAGAAACTAGAGTTCTAAAAATGATGTGGGGGACAACTCAGACTGACATCCACAAAAACCTTCTCTCCAAGTAATAGTGGCAGAGAAAACACAGGGATGATTCTATTCATATGTAACAGGCCTTTGTCTATGCCCAGATGAAAATGATTCAAGAGACTAGCTGGAAATGAAAATCCATGACTTTTACTCTTTCTCTTTCTCTTTCTCCACTCTGAGAGAGCAAGAATATGACCTTTGAACAAGTTCCTTTCCTTAGAGTTTGATATATGTTCACCCTTCTTTCTTTGGGCAGCTAGGTGGTACAATAGACTGCTGGACCTGAGGTCAGGGAATCTTATTTTCCCGAGTTCAAATCTAGCTTCAGACACTTATTTAGCTGTGTCATTTAACCTTATTTACCTCAGTTTCCTCATCTGCAAAATGAACTGGAGAAGAAAACAGTGTCTTTTCCAAGAAAGTCCCAAATGAGATCACACTGTATCAGACATGACTGAAAATGACTTAAAACCGATTTTTATGTAAAGAAGCTTGCTTTGTTCCTTAATCTGGAAAATTAGATAAATGTGTTTGTTGTTGAGCAACAGAATTGCTAAGCTCTGTATACCATTGCTTGAGTACAGTATTGAGGGATAGCAATTGAAAACCACCTGGGAGGAGAAAGTGATTTAAAACTGCTGTGTTTGGCATAGCAAGGTATTTTTTTTTTGGCTGGGGGCTCAGAGTCAAAGAAGACAATTATTGATTTATTTTCAAACTTCACAGCATAGAGAGAACACATTCATAAAGGTTTCTTTGGGAATCAAAACAAGGAAGGAAAGGTGTGGGAAGGTAAATTGTTGGCATCCAATGAGACATCTTTTATTACCCACGGCATGGTTTGAAAGGAAACCATTCCCACAAAAGTGATTTGATCAAAGTTATTGCTATAGAGAAAGTCACACTCTAAGAAAGGAGAAGTTCAATCCATTAAAATAAACAAACAAACAAATCCTACCATATGAGGTCAGCTGGAGGCAAGGACAGTTCTGGCAGTCAGTGAAGGTCTTCACAATCCCTGTTGAACCTCAGCTATCCTTAAAAATTAATTGAATGAATGAAAAAGCGTTTCTTAAATATTTGGTATGTGCCAAGTATTAGGGGCACAAACACAAGAATATAAATGCAAAGAAGAAAGTTTCTGCCTTCAAAGAGTTTTATATTCTTACGAAGAATACAATGCATAACTGGGAGCCAGAAATTGGGAGAGAAATATAGTTGGAAGTAGATAGGAAGTAATTTAGTGAACTGATGGTTCCAGACAAGATAAGCCAAAGCTTACCTGGGAAAGCCCTGGGTTCCAGGAGTAGTGTCTGAGTTCTGGTGGAAGAGGAATAAAAAAAATGGCTCTGATGCAGATAACACAGTTTGGAAATAGCCAAAAATGTACAAATGTGTCCAATCCATCCTACACTAACACACACACACACGCACACACATTCACCCACACACATAAACACACCTTAATTTGTTTGTCTGATTTGTTCTTGAGTTGCTTTGCCCTTCTTTATACTTTTCTATTCTCCCTGGCCCAGAAATAACCAACTGAAGAGATGAATTGTGATTTTTAACTCCTTAGAGGAAGAAAGTATAAATTCTTTTGTCCTGAAATAAACCTGGGATTGGTTCTGGAGGTGACAATTCTTATTATGAAATCTACCTGTAAGTTGCTGTAACTCTTGGCTGGATTAGTAAACCAGATTGAAGAAAATATTAGCTACTGCTATCATTATATTGCTCCCCATTGATCATATATGACTCAGTTTCAGTCAAAGACTTCTTAGATGTGGTCTCCATGGGTTTCATAGTTGCTGATGGTCATTGCCAAAGGTAAGTTCTTTTAAACACGAACTGGAGAAGCATCTCTCCATTTCTATCTTTTAACTTCAGGTGGAATTCTTATGATGATATTTCCCATAAAAACAGGTAGATTTTACTGCCACTTTTTTAGTTTAAAACTTTGAAGCTTTTATTGTTACAATTCTTTTAAAAAAATCAGAAGCCTATTATTCCCAATTATCAGACAGAAATAAATCTTCCTAAGGCAAAACAAACACTTCCCTGACGTCCCCCCCCCCAATTATTTTTCCCCTTATCTTTTTGTTATCCAAAATTTCAGTTAGAATAGTCTTTCCTACAACAATAAATAAAAACCAAATACTTTCGAATTATAATGTCCAAGTTTGGCATCAAAAAAGAGCTGCAACATCACCTCCCCATTTATTCCTTCTTTGTGGAAATAGGAAACTAGACTATAGAAAACACTAGCTATAACAAAAGATTTTTCCATGTGCTTGGTAAATTGTGTTTAACTGTTGTGTATTATTATTGTTGCTGCTTTATTATGAGAGATGGCTTTCTAAGAGGAGGGGGAAGAATTCACTAGGAAATTTAGATGATGTTCTAAAAATCAATGACATTTTTAAAAATTAATTTTGCTTCCAGAAGTATAATCTTTATCTTGGGCCCTTAAGCTTAATTTTATTTTGTTAATCATATTTTCTAGTCCCTGAGGCGTGTATCTTCATCAGATCTCTCTCTCTCTCTCTCTCTCTCTCTCTCTCTCTCTCTCTCTCTCTCTCTCTCTTTCTCTCTCTCTCTCTCTCTCTCTCTCTCTCTCATTCTGTCTCTGTCTATCTCTGTCCATTCCCCCCCACACACACACACACACCTCTTTTGCCTGTATTCTCTTTTCCAATGCAGGAACATACAGGACTCAGCACTATGTCAATCAGATATTACAGCTGAGTATTTGTCAAGATCACCTAGCTAACTAACTAGAAAGAGCTAGAATTGTAATCTAGTTCTCTTCACTCACCCTCCATTTTCCCCCACATAATCAGGGCAAAAACCAAGCATAAGCACAGAGAACATATATAGGAAAGAGATATTATGAATAGGAACATTAATTCTATAAAAATCATATGATATCCTGGATAGTGTTGGACTTGGAGTTAGAATTCCTGGGCTACAAATCTCACCACTGATACTTACTGCCTGTGTGACCACTTAATATCTCTAAGTCTTAATTTCTTAATGTGAAAAATATGGCTAATAATAACTGTCACAGAGGACTGTTGTAAAGTTCAAATAAAATAATGTATGCAAAATCTCTTAAAAACCTCATGTGACATATACATAAATATACATATATGCATATAATTAGAGTGTTATTATTAATTTCCAAATTTATTATGCAATCTTAAAAATGTCAGTCTTTCATTTACTTGTTTTCAACAAAACTTATTAAGCATATGTATTGGTAACCTCTCACTATTTGGAGATAGAAAGACAAAAAAAATTCTTTTCTCAAAGTACTTGATTTTTCATAAGAAATATCGCATCCAATAAAAGTAATCAAAATACATACAAAATCACAAACATTTATTTCAAAAAGGAGAGAATGTTAATAGCTAGAGAGATCAAGATAGCTTCATTGGAATGATACAGTCAAACCTCAATTAATAATGATCATAGGCATAAGGACTAGATCAATGACTCTACTGATACAGGATACTCCTAGATGGGTAAATTGCCTCTACAATGAATGTTGTCACTTTTCCTGCATCTTACAGTTGCTTAGTGCACTGAGAAGTTTAGAAACTTGTTCAGAACTTAGAAACTATTTCTAAAGGGCAATCAAATTATGTATAATCTCTGCTCTGATCCATAAATACTGAACACTAGACTACAATGAAAAGAGAGAGAGAAAGAGGGAGAGAGAGAGAGAGAGAGAGAGAGAGAGAGAGAGAGAGAGAGAGAGAGAGATCTATTTGTACAAAAAAATATTTATAGCAGTTCTTTTGTGATGGCAAAGAACTGGAAATTGAGGAGATGTCCATTGATTGGGGAATAGCTAAACAAGTATATGATAGTAATGGAATGCTATTGTGCCATAAGAAATTATGAACAGGCTGATTTCAGAAAACCCTGGAAAGGTTTACATGAACTGATGTTAAGTGAAATGAGAAGAACCAGGAGAAAATTGTACACAGTAGTAACAATAATATACAATGATTGACCATGAATTATTTTGCTATTCTCATCAATACAATGATCAAGACAGTTTCAAAGTACTTAATGATAAAAAATGTTATTCCTAAGAATTTATGGAGTTTGAATGCAAATTAAAGCACACTAATTTTCACTTTTTTCATATTATTTTCCTTGTTTGGTTTTTCTACATGATTAATGTGGAAATATATTCTGTATGATAGTACCTGTATATAACCTATATCAAATTGTTTACCACCTTAGGAAAGGGGAAGATATGGAAGAGAGGGATAAAAATTGTAACACATTTTTTAATTGAATGTTAAAGATTGTCTTCATATACAAGTGGGAAAAATAATATATTTTTATTTTTGAAAGACCAAAAAAAGAAACATTTTGATCACATGACTGAAATGTCAGAGGCAGGAATTGAATATAGCTATCCCTGGCTCTAAGATCAGCTCGTTTCTCTCTGCTACACTGTCTCTCAGTCCAACAATGCTCAGATTTATCATTTTCTGATGACGTTTCTCTGATGGAACAAAGACAAAAAGAATCCCAGTATAGACTTCTGACTTATTTTACCTTATATGTCAAATGTAAAAGGGGACACATGAGGTAGTAATACACCACTACTTTGAAGAAAATATATCATTTCAATACTCCATCTAAACCTTGACCAGTGTTTAAAAACAATTTTACAACAAGCATTGCAAAATGAGAATTCCACATGTCAGCCATGTTTATGGAGTATCTTCCATGAAATGAAATCCATGCCTGAGCAGGCACATCAATGGATCATATGACCTTTACTTAAGTTTGTATTATTAAGTTAAGGGGTCTTCTTCTAAGGCATAATTGAGATTTACAGCAGCATCATAGAACATGGAAATATTTTTCATTTACTAATTCAATTAATAATAATAATCCTTTCTTTTATTTTGTAAACATCATGTATGATATATACATAGCTAGACATTTGGTTAGAAGTAATAGCTTCATACACATACATTAATGTGCATTTGGAACCTAACATATATGTTCACGCTCATGCCAGACTTATCTCTCTGATTCCCCTAGAACAGAACTTTTTTCTGATAGTCTGTAATAAAAAAAAAGTATCTTTAAAAATAATGCCCTTTGATCTGTTAATTAAATAATTTTATCCTGAAAATACTATCAAGGGAAAAAAGCTATCTATTCAAATCACATATAATGCTACAATATATCATAGCACATATTCATAGTAGCATTATATATATACATATGTTATATAAATATGTGCATGTATATATAAACACATACATATATTTTAAAACAACAAATCACATAAATGTTCAATAATAATGGAATGGCCAAATAAATTTTGGTACCTGAATATAAGATAATTATATTTCTATAGTTTTATTAAGACTGACAAGCATATGAAACACAAAGAAATCTAGAAAGACTCTTCAGAAATAATGCAAAATTTTTAAAAAGAGAGAGGTTTTGAAATAGAAAACCATAATATAGACCATAATAATAAAAGGAAAAGTGACTGAGATGGAAACATATTTATAGAATTGGTGTATATGTGTGTGTGTTAGCAAAGACAAATAGGTATACATGAATATAGTAGAATATTGTTTTAATATAACAGTGAATATGAAGAATCCAAATATATAAAGACATATGAACTGATACAATATTCACTGAATAGAGCCAGAAAAAATTCATACAATCAATCAACAAACATTTATTATTAAATACTTCCTTTGTTTCAGGTGCTTTGCTGGAAAAGCTGTATTCATGACACTTAGTATAATGTCTGGTTTATAGTAAGCTCTTAACAAATGTTTGTTGACTGAATGACTGAATGATAGAGTCACAAATATAGGAATATTGTATTCTTCTATTCCAAGGAGCTTACAATATAGCAATCTAATAATGACCATAGAAAGGAGACAGAACGATAGCAGAACTCTAATCAGTGGTAAAGATAATTCATTGAACTAGTTGGTTGTTAACTATCCCTCTCTTCCTCCTCAGGACAGAAATTGATATGTTCTAGATATATAATAAAGCATATGTCATTAAGCATGTTGTTGGTCAGTCATTTTATTCTTATTTCACTTTTTGTGACATCTTTTGGAATTTTCTTGGCAAAGATGTCAGAATTGTTCGCCATTTTCCATCTCCAGTTCATTTTACAGATGAGGAAAATGTGGCAAATAGGGGCAAGTGACTTACGCAGGATTACACAGAAAGTAAGTTTCTGAGGTCAGATTTGAACTCACAGTCTTCTTGACTCCAGACCCAGTACTCTATCCACTGTGCCATCTAGCAGCCTGCCAAATATGATCAATATATTTTAAACAACCACATCTCTTAGTTGAAAATATGAGTTAGAGAGGCAGGTGGAAGGAAGGATATCATTAGAAAATAATATCAAGTTTAAAACATGCATGATAAAACATTTTTAAGAGGGAAAAGTGAATGACAGTATATGGACAAAAAGTCCTGCTAAGGACTTACATACAATAAATGAAAATATGATACTTTATTCACTGAGATTAAATCATATATAAATAGTTTCCAATCAAGTCCATTTGGTTGAAGTTTGATACAGTTTTAAATAAAATATTTAATTATAAAATAAATGCACAAAAGAGCACCTCTTTGAGGGCATAAAAAAAGATCTTTAAAAATTATTAAGTTATGATTAGAACTTCAAGTCAGGGGAAAACATCGTCATTTAGTAACTATATCAGTTCTTCTTTTGACTTCCCAAAAGATTGCATTTGAGGCAAGGTATGAGTAGGTTACAGAATGAATATGGTGGAAGGGGGGAGGGAAGACTAGAAAAGAAAATGAGAGCAGATTGGGAATGCAATGATATGCTGTCCTACTTACTGTAACTTTAGCAAATTCTCCAAATAACAGCATCAAAAAAGTCATTTCATAAAAGATCCTCTAGCAAACTGGGCAGTGTATATGACAAGTCTCCCAAAACAAAAATCACATCAACAGCAACAATTGATTTTTAAGGTCTGCAAAATGTATTACTGACATTATCTCATTTGAGCCTCTCAGCAATGTTTGGAAATACATACAGTAGTTAATGTTCTTCTCATTTATCACATGAGGAAACTGAGGCTCATTTTCTATAAAGCTAAAAGGCTAGGTAGGGTTGGTAGAATTGGCATACGGTATAACTAACCACCTTTAACCCTACTCTTGAAATCAGTGGCAATTACCCATAGTGACAGAGGATGGCATTCCCTGAAACCTGAACAAGTACTCTTACACTGTATTCGTGTCCTTCCAAAAACTTATGGCTGTGTTGAATGAATTAAAAGATTAAGTGCCAGTCAAACATACAGTCTGGAGTTAACTTCTGGGTGTAGCCTCTATGAATTATTCTAAGAATAAGCTTCATTCTTGTGGTGGCACAAAATTACAAAACTCTTGAGGAGATCTTAGCTAAGAATAAGATTTTTTAAAAAGTATTTTGTCAGCATTAAGTTTGTGATAACAAACTGGGTGCATTTTTGAAATTATTTATAAAAAGCAAAAATGTCTAAGGTATCTTACTGAGGGATAGATCTGGGACTTCAACATCCATTACCATAAACAACTAATAATGTTGGAATGTTTACCAGAAAAAGCGAGGCAAATAAATAATTGGAAAAGAAGAATACAAAAAAAGATTTGTAGTTAACTGCTCCAAAGCATCTATCTCTCTGTGCTTTTTTCTGATTGTCCCAGTGGAAAGCTGAACTACTCTTTCAGAACTGTATGAATGAGTCTTTCAGCTATCGCTTTTTTCTGTCTCTTCTGAATGCCTTAACTGCAGACCTCAACTCTTCACTTACTGAAATTTTATCAACTACCTAACCTTGTTCTTGAGTATTGCTAATGATCACAGACTGTCTCCAGTTCTAGGTAAGATTCTGAAGGCCATAATTTATTTTTACCACTCTTTGTGTCCTCCTTTCTGGATTCTTTTTCCCACCATCACCACCACTACCACCACCCATCATGACCTCCATATCCCCACAACCTGGTTTCCCCTACATAGAGGCCCAGTATTCTCCCTTCCAGAAAGAAGATACTTGAATAAATTAATTCTCACTAAGGATTTGGAGAGTTTGAGATGTTCTCACTCACAGAAATAATTCTCTTTAGAAAAGAAGATGCCTGGAGAAAACAGTAACTAACACAGACTCAATAGTATTGAGTATTATTGAGTATCCAGTGTGGAAATATGGAAAGAATACATTCTGGAAGACATACAATCTTAAGTTCAGAGAAAGGGTTCTTAACTTTTTCATGTATCATGTATCCCTTTGGCAGTGAGGTAAGACTATGAATATTTTAAATTACAAAATAAAATACAGAAAATTACAAAGAAAATTAAGTGCATTCAAATAGATTGTTGAAATTGTGTGTGTGTGTGTGTGTGTGTGTGCCAGGTTAAGAAGCACTGATTTAGGATAGAGTATCGACCCTGAAGTCAGGAGGATCTAAGTCCAAATCTGGCCTCAGACACTTAACACTTTCTAGCTGTGTGACCTTGGGCAAGTCACTTACCCCAACTGCCTCAGCAAAAAGAAAAAAAAAGAGAAGTGCTAATTTAAAATTATAATAAACAATAGTAATCACTCAGTGTAATGCCTTCATCTTACAGACTAGGAAACTGAGGCTTAAAGATGTGAGCATCTTGCTCACACAGCAAGCCACTAGGGCTTTGACCCCAACTCTTCTGACTTCAAAGTCCACTTCCTTCTTGCTGCATCACACTACCTCCCATGAAGAAGCTGTTAATGCAATGTGGGACTAATGCATAAGGCTAAGGATCAGCCTGGCCTTTTTAGGGAGAAATGTGCTTTCTTATTGAAGGCCAACTGAAAGCTTTCAGGTATTCACTCAGGTCCTCATTTTTGAAAAAGCTGCTTTTCTACAAGGTGAGGAAGCAGTTGTTGTGTAAACCCTATCCAGATGCCCAGGAATCAGGAGACTAGCACCAGTCAAGGCAGCAGGAGGGCTTTGCAAGCAATGCTAAGCAGCCAGCTTGTAGGCAAGGCCCCCAGAGGGGAAGGCTACAAGCATCACCTTTTGCTATTAATTAAAGCTGAACCTGCTGTCCTTCTACATGCATCAGAGCATTTGTATGTGAGTTAACATAAGGTTGATGAAAAGAGATGATTAACACTAGGTACAGGTACAGAAATGAGCCTCTTGATTTGGTTACCATCTCTGTTAGAGAGCCCTCACTACCCTTCTCAACACTAATTTGGACCTGGCCAGAGGATTCCATACAGATTTGAATTCATCATTTGTGAATATGCTTATTATTGTGTTTAGGTTCTGTCCAAGTACACAAAATATATAAATAACACATGCTCATGCTTTAGAGAGCTGTATATCCTAAAGAGAAAGGCAGCCTAATCTCAGAACCACAAAGACTTCAGCTCAAAACCTGACTCTGCTATATGCAGGTAGTATGGTCCAGAGAAAATTGTCTAATTTCTCTCTGCTCCTGGGAATGCTAAGTATAAATGACCAACTGCATCAGTGAATGGAATTTCCTCACCTGGGAGTTCCCTAATGATTTATATACTTAACTCCTTTGGACTTCAATTTCTTTATTTGAAAAACTGAGGGGATAATCTCTAGAGTCCTTAAAAATTCTAACATCTATAAGGTGACATAGAATTAACACAGGCTTTGTGGATGTGGATGTGTGTGTGTGTGTACAAGCATGTGCACATATAACACTAAATTTGGCTGTGGAGTGACAAAATCTTGGTTCAAATCTCATCTTTATTGTTTAATACTTGATTGTTATTTAATCTCTCTGAGCTCAATTTCCTTTGCTGTAAAATGAAGATGTTGAGTAGTTTCTAAGGCTCCATTTGAATCTATTATTCTACTTTTAGGCCTTCTCTGTTGCTTTTATATTTGTTTATTTTCATCTGTAAGGTCTCAAAAGACGAGCATAAATTATAATTTAAGGATGATAATCATCTCATCAAAGCTTCTTAGGTGATAAGGAATTCTGTAAGTGACTTCCTTCTCCTCCCAAGAGATGCTTGCTCTAGATTACCTTGAATATTTTAAGAGTAGAAAAGTTATTGCTTCAGGCCCCCATCTATGAGGTTTTCCCCACTGGGGACATAATAACCTGTAGAAGCCTATATACTCCTATATGTTCACAGGAGAATATTTTCTCATTATTTCCTATATTCATGTTATTTTTGTTTTGTCCTAATATTCCTCTTTCTGACTGAGAAACACATTAGGAGGATTTTATGAACTATAGTGCTGTATGGGTGCTGACCCAAAGAGTCATTTATAATCCTTATTCAGTCTATAGACACTGCATAGAACAAGATTGAGGATGGCTTAATGTGAACCTAAACATAGGCACTAAGTTGTTGAGCAAGTCTGCCTTGTTTTGTTTGTTTATTTATTTGTTTTCCCTAAGGTCCTATTATCTAGAAAGTTTTATAGGCGTGTAAGAGAAAAGCAGTCTGATGAACATGAGGTAAAATGGAGGAAAAGCTATTCCAAATGTTTTCAATGTGAAGCTAGATCTTGAAGGACTCTCAAAGTTAACATTTCCTGAGTAGCAACTGAAAATGGGAAGATGCCTATTATGAAGTAAGTATCTTAGCCTAGGGAGAGAAGTGAGGGTGAAAGGAAAAAGTCAGGAGCAGGCACTTTCTATCTGCATAAATAGAAAAATAATAACCCACATCCACCAGGACAGTTAGAGTCTGTCTCTGCCTGATACCACAATTCTGCAATCCTGTAAAATATTTATTGCAAGGGATTAAAAAACTTTGATAATTGTTATTTGATGAAAGTTTGTGGCAATATGTTTTTGAAGTTCTGAGCACCTATAATAATGTGGTTCTGTTCAGCTAGTTATCACAAAATATTAAACTCAAAATCACTACCAATGCTTACTTTGTACTACTGCAATAAAAATGATGATATTCTGTTGAAAAAATTTGAATCTGATATATGGCTTCAACACTGATACTGAGTCTCAGTCAGAAACTAAAAAAAAAAGAAGAAAGAAAATCTAATAGAAAGGCAATTATTCTCTCAACATGCTCTTTCTTAGTGACATCTTTCTGCCTTCCCTTCAACCTCACAGCTTAGATGATAAACTAGAGGACAGAACTTTGATAATTTTGTACATTTGTCAAGTGAATTAATCAGTTGATAACATACATATATTTGTAAAATGAATGGGTCAGTTGATAGCTTTTTTCCTTATGGATCTTATCCACATCATGGTATCTGCTGCATAAGATTTTTCTTTCTTTCTTTTTGGTGGAGGGTGGAGCAGGATGGGATCTAAATCTGTGATTTCATCACTACGGGGAACTCCTGGGAAAGGTTTCCTCTACCAAAGCAGATCTGTATCTGCTCGGTAACTGAAGACCTTTAAGAGTTGCCTAAAGCATTAGGAAGTTAAATGACTCATTCTGGATCACACACTCTGTATGACAGAAGTGGGACCTGACCACAGGTCTTCTTGACCGTAAGGCTAGCTCTCTACTCCTTACATCAAGATATCTCTCATATAACAACAACAATTTATATAGCAATTTAAGGCTTACAAAGCAATTTTCTCACAATGCTCCTGTAAAATTGATATAAAAGATCTTGCTTTATTCAGAGAATTAGAGGATTACAATAAGGTAGACAAAAAAACCTCTTTCACTTTATTGTGGAAGTGAAGGAAGCTTTGAAGTTGGAGGAATTTGACTATA
Organism: Antechinus flavipes; assembly: GCF_016432865.1. NCBI lineage: Eukaryota > Metazoa > Chordata > Mammalia > Dasyuromorphia > Dasyuridae > Antechinus > Antechinus flavipes. Next base: position 322,139,016 of record NC_067398.1, read on the forward strand.
AATGACATGGATGTTTACCTGAATAAAATATAAGGAGTATTTGGTTTTCTTCATGATGAAAGTTCAAAATGTGAACATTTCAGGGCAAAAGGACAATGGAAGAGTGATGCTCTATATTGAAGAAAGGCTGCAGATATCATGAGGTCACTCCCTTCCCCCCCAAAAAAAATCTATCCCCTCCTCAGAGACTCAGCTTTTCTCATGCCACTTTCTCTTTGAACTTTTTTTTTCTGATTTCATCCACTGAAAATGATCTTGACCTCTTCCAGTTTCTCATAGTACTTTGCTAAGTCTCTGCTATTATTATAATTTTTCATTCTCACATTTTACTTTGTAACATAGTTATTTATGTTAATGTCTTATTCTCTATTAGCCTGGAATCTCTCTGAAGGAAAGGTCTTTGTCTTACCTCTTCTGTGTATCCATGGAACCTATTGCACTGAGTACTCACTTCTTTCTGTCTTTTTATTTCCACTTACCTCTGCCTGTCTCTTTCTCTGCTTCTGTATCTCCCTGTCTTTATCTTTCTTTGAATCCATCTTTTCTACTTTCCATTTCCTTCCCCTTTTCTCCCCTTTTCTCCCCTTTTCTCCTCTTTTCTTGTTTCCCCTCCATGATTTCTTGGGAAAAAACTCTATTGATCTCTTTTTTACTGTGTTTGGTTCTTTTTTATATTATACTAATTATTTCATTGTTATAGTCTTTAAAATTATTTGTTTTTTTTATAAATACTTCTTTATGAATTTCACTCTTATCTTGCAGGGAAGGTAGAAATTAAATCCATCCTTTTTCTCATCTTTGATTCTTTTTCTTATACTTTTTTTTCAAAACTACATTTTACCCCAATTAATAAACATTATTGTTTCTCACATATCTCTCTTCCTTCATGAAAAAGAAAAATAAAACATTTGTAAGAAATATACATTATCAAGCAAAACAATTGCTAAATTTTCCATTTCCAAGAGGTAGAGCCAAAATGGTAGAGTAAAAGCAGGGGACTCACACGGGTTTTTCCCCAAACCCTTCAAATATCTCATCAAAAGCCACAAAAAGATAGAGTAGAACAATTTTCCAGCCAAAGACAATTTAGAAGATCAGTAGGAAAGGTCTATTATGCTAGAATGGGACTGGAATACAGTTGTAGCACAGGCCACTCCAGCATAGCTTGGGCCCAAGAAGGGACGTTAGGGCTTTAGGGACCAGTGAATCAACACCAGCAGCTGTTACAGCAGCAATAGCAGTGACTTCTGAAGGTATCAGCTTATAGATAAGGAGACTGAACAGCTGATCAGAAGGAGATTAAAGAATCCTCTTTGCTAGCACTGAGGTAAGACTCTGTTGCTTTACCTGTATTCAGATCCAGGTTGCAGTGCTGGCTCACAGTACAGATTCCTAGAAGGATCTCTAAAAACAGCTCACAAAACTCCCAAAGCTTAGGAGAGTGTATCCCCACTCTGAAGACAGAGCACTATTTTCACAAACAGTTAAAAGCTGAGTAATGGACTGGGGAAATGAGCATTTTGTGAGTTTAATATAAAGGGATAATATCTAAAAAATAAAATTAAGGGGTGAGAAAGGAATTACTTGGAGAAAGGGAAAGGGAAAGGTGAATACCATAAATTATTTGTCACAAAAGAAGCAAGAAAAAGTTTTTACAATGGAGGAGAAGAGATATAGTTAAGGGAAAGTGTGCGGATCTTTCAGCAGAATTGGCTCAGAGAGGATTTAACATACACACTCAATGTGGATATAGATATCTATCTTACTCTGCAGGAAAGTAGGAGAAGAAGGACATAAGAGAAGAGAATATAAAAGAGAAGGCATTTTGGAAAAGGGGTGGTCCAAAACAAAACACATCTGAAGAGGGAAAGGGTGAAAGAGAAAGAGAACAGAATAATGGGGGGGGGGAACAGTTAGCAATAGAAATTGTGGAAATTATTTCGAAAAAAGTTTCTTTGATGAAGGTCTCACTTCTCAAATGTATAGTGAATCAAATTTATTTTTTAAATGAGCCATTGCCCAATTGATAAATAATAAAAAGATATGATCTATGTCCTTTGAGCAAATCCTTTGACTTAACAATATCACTATTAAGCATATATCCCAAAAAGGGTTTCAAAAAAAAAAACTTTTCTTAGGGCAAAGAATTGGATGCCCATCAATCAGAGAATGACTGAATAAACTATGGTATGTAATTATGGTGGAATACTATTTATGAGAAATTATGAACAGGATGCTCTTAGAAAAATCTAGAAAGTCCTCCATGAACTTATATAATGTGAAATGTACTATGTACAAAGTATTGGCAATGTTGTGGGAAGATCTGCTGTGAATGACTGTTGTTCTCAGCAATACAATGATCCAAGATTATTCTGAAGGACTTCTGATGAAAGATGCTATCCATACCCAGAGAAAGAACTGATTATGTCTAAATACAGATTAAAGAATATTTTACCTTATTTTTCTTGAGGGTTCTTTTGGGGAGATCTATGTCTTCTTTCAAAACATGTCTTTTATAGAAATGCTTTCATAATTTCACATAGTTTTTTTTTTTTTTCAATGCATATGGAGGGAGGTGGTTGGCTAGAGATAAAGGAAGAGAATCTGGAACTCAAAGTTTAAAAAAAATGTAAAAAAAATTGTTTTACATGTAAATGGAAAAATAAAGTATCAAAAAAGAAAAAAATTCTTTGCTATCATAAAAGATGCTATTATAAATATACCTAAGTCCACTTTTAATTCAGAAGGTAGTAAGCATTTTTCATCATTACTTTCTTGGAATCCCTTCTCAATCTTTGCTCTCTTTCATCAGAAGACATAACATAGAAGGCTGAGCATCCTCATCTGACTTGAGTTGGGATGTGTTAATAAATGTCTGTTAAACTGAATGAACACAAACAGGGAAGATAATCCCACTTCTTCATTTTAAAAATCAATGTGATCTTATCCCCTCCATATTCAACCTCATCAACTCTTATTTCATTCCATTTTGTCCTCATAATGAAAAGTGAGTATAGTCCTTTCTGAAAAGAATTTGCAATTTTTTTGTAAACCAAGGCTTATGTGTCACTTTTCATGTATCAATAATATTTCAATCTTAGAACCTTTTCCTCATTTTTATAACATAGCAAAAACAGTTTCTTTTTATACTTACTGTGTTCCTTAGCTTCTAAGAATTATCTATTACTAACTATAAGAGATAATATGCAACTGCTTAGAAATTCAGTTTTGAAGTCAAAAAGACTTGGATTCAAGTCCTGTGCCTGATACATACTACCTATGTCATGATGTGCAAGCCATTCAAACTTTTAGTGACCCAGGCAATACTCTAAGATATATCAATTATGGATGAGTTGGTAAAAATCATTAGTCTGGCTCGTTTCTATAATCTTCTCTCCAACTGAAGTCACTTCAATAGTTTTTTTTTCCTTGCCTTTTCTATTTCTTTCATTTTCTTTCTCTTCTTTTGATTTTCTCTTATTTCTTACTTTTATCTTCCTTCCTCCTTCTATACTTTTCTTTGTCTTATGTTCTTTCCTTCTCTTCTTTCTCTATTAGATGCTATCTCTCCCTTCCTTCCTTTTTTCTTTCTTTCATTCTTTCTTCCTTTATTTTTTTCTTTATTTTATATCTCTCAGACTTGCTCTCCCTCACTTACTTCCTTTTTTTTCTTTCCTGTCTATCAGACTTTCTCTCATTCATTCTTCCTTTCTTTCATTCTCCTTCTCCTCCTTCACTTCTTCCTCCTCCTTCTCTTTTTCCTCCTTCCCTTTTTTTTTTTTTTTTTTTTTGCTTTTTTCTCCTTTCCCCTCCCCATCTCCACTCTTAAAAGTGACATTTGAGTCTGGTTTTGACGAATGGATAGGATTTTGATAGGCACAGATCTTCCTTTTTCTATCCTTGGCTCCTTCCAGGTATCTTTGTTGTGAAACTTCCTCGGAATTGATGAGTGCTGCTTCCAGAGGCCCTGGCTTAGGGGGACTGACAGCAGGGCTTTCCAGCAGTCAGAGAAGCTGACTGATAACAGCACCATTTATCACTCAAGTTCTCTACACAGTAAAGGGGGAAAAGCACCTTATGTTCTGAAAAAACAGAATCTTCATGCATATCTGCTCTGAGGAGGCTTCAATGGCAAAATAATTTTCAAAATGTTTTATGACCCAAGGTAGCTCTAAAATAGTTACACTTGTCATTTGAGTAGCCTCAAATCAGAATTATCCTAATATGCAGGTGGATGGCAGCATCACATTTTCCTGTCAAACAGGAAGATCTGGGCTCATAGGAAAATACTGTGTTTTTAAGGATCGAAACAGTAAAGAGGAATGCTACACAATTCTACTACACAAACAAGATTGCAAAGAGCGCATCAAATCTGAGAATCATAGTATCTTGGAATTGAATGGGACTTTAGAGGTCATCCCATGTATGCATGAACTGAATCCTTCTTCAGTAGCTAGGTCACCCAGTGGATAGAGCACTAGACCTGAATCAGGAAGACTTGAGTTCAAATCCAATCTCAGAAGCTTACCAGCTATATCACCTTTAGCAAATGACTTAACCTTTGTTTGCCTCAGTTTCTTCAACTGTAAAATGAGGAGAATACTAGCATCTATTTCCTGGGGCAATTTAAGTTTCAGTTTAAATAAAATAATATATGTAACACGTTCAGCACATTACCTGACACATAGAAAGTATTACATAAACATTAAGTATTATTAGTAGTAGTTATGAAAATGTTACAGAACCAAAGTAATAACATTATGGTTATTATACTGTCATTATTCCCACCATCAGCTTTGCCTCAGTAGATATTTATTCCTTAGTAACTTTATATCTTCTATATATAAAATATGTTATAAAGAGGGATTAGCACATTAGTTGTTGTTCAGTTGTTTCAGTCATGTCTGACTCTTGATTACCTTATTTAGGGAATTCTTGGCAGCTATACTAATTTGCCATTTTCTTCTTTAACTCATTTTACAGGTGAGGAAACTGAAGCAAACAGGATTAAGTGATTAACCCATAGTCACACAGCTAGTAAGTATCTGAGGTCAGATTTGAAGTATATAGTAAGCATTTAATAATGCTTTTTTTTCAGTCATCCATTTTGAATTGTACAATCATATATCTTTTTTTTAATGTATTGACCACCAGAAATCTCTCTTGAGATTCTGACATCCTCCATTCATGTGGCTCGGTCAAACTGTATTCACATATCCTAATTGGTCGGAGGTTAGAGAGTACTTTCTCAAGAAAGGCTGAGCCTTGTCACACAGTAAAATCACTGCATTTTTTTTGACTACCTTAAGGCATCTAGCAGTTTGCAATATAACCCCCCATATGAATCTTTGCAAAGGGATACTATGAATACTGGCTTAAGCTAGGTCAGTCCTCACAAACACACAACATAAGTAAGCCTCAACAGAAAGACTCAAGGAATGAAAACCAGGTCCCCAGACTTCCAAAGCTACATATTTCCTTTGTTTTCTCCTTTGGCTAGTCACTGAGTTGCCAGTTGGGCACCTAGGTAGCACAGTGGATACAGAACTAGACTTAAAATTAGCAAGTCTCATCTCCATGTTCAGATCCAGCCTTATGTACTAATTAACTGTGTGGCCTTGAACAATTCATTTAATGCTGTTTGCCTCAGTTTCCTCATCTATAAAATGAGCTGGAGAAGGAGATGGCAAACTACTCCAATATCTTTGCCAATAAAACCTCATAATGAGGTCACAAAGAGTTGGAGATAATATAACTGACTGAACAATGATAATAATAAGAGGCTAGTACAGAAAAATTCACCCTAAATCCTGGACTAGCTTTGCTTGTACAGGCTAGCTTTAGGCAACTTTAGATGGGGAGAGGGATTGAAGACCTTTTAGATTTACGAGAAGTAGCTGTTGTTTCTTGACTCCAAAAATCAATGGCACTGTGTTCCTCATTGTGGTAGCACTGAGCTGACTTTATGATGGACTTTTTATGCCAATTACATTTCTGAATGGTGTGTTTGGCATTTTCGAATGCCATTTCCTGTGTAGTCTCTTATATGAGCAACACTTGTGAAACTGCCAATAGCAACAACCTAGAAAACTAGCTTAAAATAGTAAAGAAGGAAACATGTCTGCCTTGGATGTGGTGATGCTCAGTGTATTCTAAACCAGGAAATTGAATATAACTTGATGTGTGTAGGGATAAGGCAAGTCAATAATATTAGCTTCCTTATCTTAAGGATCTTTATCTTTGCCAAGAAAGCCCAAATGGGATCATAAAGAGTTGTATATGACTGAAAAATGACTCAACAATAATAAAAAGGTAATCCCTTCACTGGTACTGATCATAAATCTTCCATTAGATTAAGGAAGTTGAATAAGTTCCTGTTTCAATATATATACATATATGTATATACATATATACATTTATGAAATTATGGCCATATGCTTATTGATTAGCTTTTTCAAACTTAGTAAGCTCAAATGAAAAAGATAAAATTTAGTGCTAGGTCTATATTCAAAATATTTCCAACTTAATAGGCCTTGCTACATTTCTATTGCATGGGCTTAGCTTTTAGTAGCAATTGGCTATAAACACTCAGGACATAGGAATAGAACTTTTGAGAGAAGAGAGTCATTAATAATAATAACTTTATAGGTTGCTTTGCAACAAGTTAGAACGCACTTTCATACTGAGTCTCAAAAAAAGATATAACTGCCTGAGTTTTAGACAGATAAAAATTTGCAGAGCTGGTAATATGAAAAGAGACTGAGAGACAGGAAGACAGAGACAGACAGACAGATAGATCATAGATAGATAGATAGATAGATAGATAGATAGATAGATAGATAGATAGAAGAGAGAGACAGAAAGAAAGAGAAGAGAAGAGAGGAGAGAGCATTTATTAAATGTTTACTAGGTTCCAGGCATATGCTAAGTTCTAGAGACACAAATACAAGGAAGATAGCTAGGTGGCACAATATAAAATGTTGGGCAGAATCATTTTCCTAAGTTCATATCTGTCCTCAGGCACTTACTAGCTGTGTGATCCTAGGCAAGTCATTTAACCTTGTTTCACCCAGTTTCCTCATCTGTAAAATAAGCTAGAGAGGAAATAGCCAACCACTCCAGTTTCTTTGCCAAGAAAATCCCATATGGAGTTCCAAAGAATTTACATGGAGATGACAACATATAAAGAGAAAAAAGGAGAGGGGAAGATGTGGCACACGGCAGCACATGGTATGGAATTGGTTGAGAAGTGGGCGGGATAGGATGAAATTTCAATTCCCAGACTCAGAAAAATAAAACAAAAGTTCATCTTTCAGATTTCAGAATTCAAAGGTTCCTATGAAGAGGAGACAAGAATGATAGTTTATATAAGAGCAACATAGTGTGGACTGGGCTAACTCCCAGTTTCAGAGTCCAAGGTTCCCAAGGGGAGAATGTGGAGATGGGGAGGAAACTAAGTTTGCTGCATCTAGGTTTCCTCAACTGTAAAATTAACTATTTGAATTGATAGTTTTTAAGGCCCTTTCTGGCTCCAAATCTGTGATGCTGTTGCCTTCTGACTACTAAACCAATGCTCTTAGATTCACAGAACCGGGCTTTATCACTTTAAGAGCTCCTTCATATCTTTAGAAATTAGAGATCTAGTTATTACTGTTCAGCCTTTTCCAGTCTTGTCTGACTCTTGGTGATCCCATTTGGGGTTTCTTTGGCATAGATACTGGATTGGTTTCCCCTTTCCTTCTCCAACTCATTTTATAGATGAGGAAACTAAGGCAAACAGGGTAAAATGACTTGCTCAGGGTCACATAGTTAATAAGTATCTAAGGCTGGATTTGAACCCATGGAAATGAATCTTCTTAATTCCAGGCCTGGTACTCTAGCTGCCCAACAGATCTAATTAGAGATATAATAATAACCCCAACCCTTATTCTACAGACGAGAAAACTGAGGCCCAAAAAGGATATACTGAGAGGACATACAGATAGAAAGTGACAAAGCTAGTACTGGAACCTAGGTCTTTGAGCTCCAAGTCCAATTCTCATTCTATTATATATCACATTTGTTCTCAATTATTTAACTAGTAGGTATGAATGGATGGATTATATTATATTTCATAGTCTCTCAGATGTATTTTCCATTTGGGAGGATGCTGAGAAGGCTTCAAAAATTTCTCATTTCACAGAACTCCTCCATTTACCCAGTTTAAAAAAATAAATTGTCTAGGAAATAACCTCAAATAAGACATCGTTTTACCTGGATATCCACTAACGGTATATTCTATTAAATAAATCCTGAAATTTAAAAAATATCATGAAATTTCATATTAGATAAATGGGTAGAGGATTCACTTAACAATGTAAGTTATTTATTAATAACAGCGAACATTTAAATATCAGCTTAAAGGTTTGCAAAATATTTTACATATTTTCTCATCTGAGCTTCAAAAAAATCTCTGAATTAATATGTCCACTTTATAGGTGAGGAAACTAACGCAGAGAACACTTAAATTACTTGCCCAGGATCAGCTATGAATTATCTGAGGACATATTTGAGCTCAAATATTCCTGATTCTGGGCTCAGTGTTCTGACCACTGAGCCATCTAACTTCCTTTAGTTTATTTCCTGGTAAAATGTGGGAATTGGAGTAGATGATCTCTGTGGACCCCTCTAGCTCTAAATGTAAGAGTCTATAAGCTTCTGATCCTCCTAAATAGCCTCTGAGGTAAGTGCAATGATTATTCCCTTTGTACAGATGAGCAAGATGAGGCTCAGAAGGTCTAATTACCTAAGCAGCCTAATTAACACAGGCATGATTCTACATTTGTGCACAGTAGGGGATAAAAACAGTCTGAAGATACATGTAAATATCTTGTATTGATTTTGAAAAAATTCATCCTGACAAAATATAAAGTAGATATTTAAAATGTGCATGGTGCATGAAATTACCTCACATTACTGGTAAATGCATGCCTTGTAGCAATTATGTCACTTATGCTTACACTAATTAAGTGTTGATGTGTGAGCACTAAGTTGCAATGATGTTGTTAACTAATGTACATAAATATTCCCTTTAAACTGTAATTGCACTTTGCCACGATATAAAAGAAGGCAAGCTTAATTTAGGAATTATGTAGTTCCTTGAGAAAATGTTCTCCCAGCATTGGAATGCCAGAAAAGATACTTTTAGAGCCCCATGTTCAAGTAAAAGGAGAAGTAATTTAGAAATCTGCCAGGAGCATTTACATATTTCCCTACTGACATGGACAGTGGTCATGTTCAGGGCATCTAAGTGCAACCCATGGGATTGACTTCCTCCTACCTGAAGGATGCAATGTGACTTAATCCATAACCTATCCCAGTAGACATTAACTGCCCTGCATTTCTGTCATAAGAACAGAGCTGATCTCAGGAAAATTTGTAGTGCTCTGCCCATTTGCTGCACTCAAGATTTATGATGGCCTAAAGTTAATGTGATTTTATTTTTAACAGCAAAACTCCAATCCTTGTTTGCTCCCCTGGAATTTAGACCTAAGGAGGAAAGGAAGGGTGTGTGTCATCCAGAATTGTGTCTGCAGCCAGAGCTAATCCTGAGCTGTGAGGCTTCTGTGGCTCCCAGTCAGAGCCTGGAGCTGCTAACAGAATAGCTGAGTTCTCTGGGGCACACATTATTCTCATTGTGAGACTGATAATGATGCCCCTCTGAAAAGAGGTAGGTTATTTTCTAAAAATATTCCTCCCTCTGCCAAGAACAAAAGAAAGAATAGTGCCCCTTACAGAGCCTAAAATGAAGTTTGTTGATTCATACCAAGAAGAAAAGGATCCCAAAGAGAGGGAGAAAAAGAGTCTGTTTTTAATTATGAGCGACAACATCTGGGGTAACAGCAAATTACTTCTACACTAGAGCCTCCTAAGGTAGAGCAAGAAGTTAATGGAGAGGGAATTAAAGCCCTCTACCTCAGTTTCCCCATCTGTAAAATAAAGGAGTTGAACAACATGCCCTTTGAAGCCCTTTCTAATTTCCTGAATTCTTTTAGTTAAACCTCACTAAGCAGGCTCCAAGGACAATTTTAACATCAGGAAGAGAAATTTTTAATATTTAGATAAAAACTATATTGCCATTTTCAGGCTATTCCTCAATGGAATCAGTAGCAAGAATTTTGAATATACTTCAGAACCACTACAATATTCCCCTTTGATCAATAAATGGGAGGTGGATCAATTTATAGGAAAAGTGTCCTTATTGGAAGCTTTTCTGTGATGTAGTTAAGTGGGAAGAATGTCTTGATTTTGTCAGGACTTGAAAATTGGATCTGCCATTTACTACTTGTATAATCTTGTAACCTTGGGTCTCCCATTTACCATGGGATCTTGGGTGGCCTTTCTCCTCCTTTGGCTTCATTGTTCCATCAATTCATTCCATAAAATGAATGGACCTCAATAGATAACCTCAAAGGTCTGTTTTAACACTAAATCTGGGATTATATTTTGGTAACAAAGATTTAATCTGAAATTCTTAATTCCCTAAAGCCGGTAGGAGATGCAGTCCTGTGATTCTATGGGATGAAGAAATGAAAGCTAAGGGAATTTAAGTAACTTATTCAGAGCCACCAAGATACTAAACATCAGAGGCAAGATTTGAATCCCATGCCTTCTGACTCCAGAGGAAGCATGATGTCCACTGTATCAAGCTGCCTTCCCAACTGGCCTTAGGCTAAATTCCATTCTGTGTTAACAAGATTTCCAACAAACATTTCTGACTTTATTCTGAAAGTAATAAGCAGGCTTATCCAATTAAAATAAGATGCCTGTGCAGTCTATTGCTACTAAAAGACACAACACAGATGGTTAGCTTTCACACTCCCATCCTATTCTCTTGTAGGTGCAAGTCAAAATGTTGGATGTGAATTGTAAAGCCTAGTGTGACTCAGTCCGTTGTGGTTTGAGGGATTCTTCTCTCCCAACCAAATAGGGCAGAACAGCACATAATATTTATGTTATTGCTACAAATAAATAATTTTATATGATGTATAAAATGGGGATCATTTTAATATTTCGTGATGCTATTAAAATTTGATACTGAATTTTAATATACCAATGAATCTGTAGATTCTTTGATATAGGTATCCCCTTCAGTGATTCATATTGTCACCCACCCATACCTGTCCATCTTATGTCAACATTGTCTTGTGAGAGATTATCTCCCATAAGGTATCCTAGGAGCATACCAGGACCCCTTTTATTCATCAAATCATCCTGTTTTTATTTTGTATATTTTTATATATGCATTTTGTATCCCATAATAGAACATAAGCTCCATGAGGGTAAGGATGGTTTCATTTCCTTTTCTTCATATCCTTAGAACTTAGTACAGTATCTGACACATAGATAACACATAGTACACAATATGGTCAGTTTGCCCTTGGTCTTACTATATGGCTAATCTACCTCTTTCTTTTTTTCTTCCTTTTTTTTCTTTCTTTCCATATCATTCTTTCTTTTTCTTCCTTTCTCTCTCCCCTCTTATCTTTTTTTCTCCCTTTCTCCCTTTCTCTCCCCATTTCTCTTCCTCTTCCTCTCCCTCTCCCTCCTCCCTGTCTCTCCTTTCCTACTTTCTTCCCTCGCTCTCCTTCCTTTCCTGTCTCCCTCTCTCCCTCTCTTTCTTTCTTTCCCTCTCTCTCTCTCTCCCTCCTTTCTTCTTTTCCTTCCCTTTCTCCCTCCATTCCTCCCTTCTCTTCTTCTCTTCCTTTTTCTCCCTCATTTCCTTCTCCCTCTCCCTCTTTCTCTTTCTGTTTCCTTTCTTTCTTTTTCAAGTCATACAATTCTCTGATATCATTCTTTACTAAACTTCTCCTTTACAATTCCTCACATATGATATGTTGCAGCCTGATCATATCTATAATGTACCTATCTAATATGCTTTGGAGGACGTAAATCTTCAATTCTTTGGAAACTATGGTGTTCTATGGCCTCCATCCTTATAGTGTCATGAATGCTTGCTTCATAGATTAGATTAATAATGGTGTTAAAAAAGGCAGGCCTTTATTTTAGGGAGATAATTGCATTATTAGAGGGATCCCAAATATTTAGAACTGAAATATTTAGGAAAAGAGCTACTAAAGTGTTTCTTGGCATAAAAAATATGAGAGTGACTTTTAAATAAATTATTTTTTAAAATCACATTGATAGATGTCATAGAGGATAAAGTAATGAAGGGTTACCAAATAATTTTTTAAATCATCTGAAGATGATGATTGAATTTTAAACTTTCAAATTTATACATATTTCAATTTGGGGAGTATATTTTTATTCTTTAATTTTTAACTCTCCCTTTTGACTTTTTAGTTAACTTCTCATGTGTATTCATATACTTCCTCTTCCAAATGTGTTACATAACTTTTATATTTTTGTGACTTTGTATTACTATTTCTCTGTGCCACAAGCATTATGGATCACACATTGTTCAGTTAAAACCTCATTTCTACTAGGAACCTCCTTTCTACTAAAATTATGGTTAATTGGAGATTCCCAGATCTGGAATCATAGAACCTGGGTTCCATTTCCAAATCTATCACTACTTTATTACTATTTAACTTCTATGGAAGTTACTTTCCCTATCATTAATGAGACTAAACTAGATAATATCTAGGATTCCTTTCAGCTATCCATCTATAACTTATAACTATTGATTTTCTTTTGTTTAATTAGATCCTAGTGGATCTAAAGATCCACTTCAATCTAGAAAATATTTATTAAGGATCTTCTACATGCAAGCCATTGGACCGGACAGCAAAGACTTTAAGAAAAACTGAAATATCTTCCTTCACTCAGGTGGCTTACATCCCACCTGATAGGGATGCTCATGAATAAAAATAAATTCTCATCAACTTACTTATCTCTATAATCAGTGATTAATCTAATCTTTTCATTGTACACTGTAGTCTCTGAAGAAGTAAAATTTAGAGTTACCCAAAGAGCAAAGCAGAATTATGTTATGGGTATATCTAGTCTACACTACATATGAAGAAATACAAAAAAAAAAAAAAAAGCAAAAAGACTATGGCCAAATAAATATCTTATTAAAAATTATGGTTTGATTATATGACATGAGTGACCAACCAATGGGCACCCTGCAAAGCTGTTCCATTAGTATCCATGAAATGTCAAGAAAACTTGAGAAAAGCACATAGGAACAGTGTTCCATGATAAACCTACATGAGGCCATGGACAAAAATCACACAGAATAGACTCCTATGAATAGACTGAATATTATTGAAGGGTAAAACCCATGTTGAGAAGACAACATGCATTTAGTGTTTTAATATAAGATAAAGGGCTGAGACTTTGTAACATCCAAACTACTACTTTTAATTCTCATATAGTTATAGCACTTTATGGCTCCTAAGAACTTTTACATGTGTAATTTGGTCTTTATATACCTGTCTTTGAAGCTGGTAATGGAAGTATTATTATGCTCATTTTACAGAGGAGGAAACTCAAGTTAAGAAATATTCAATGACTTAGGATCAAAAGATTTAGAGCTAGAAGAGATCTTAATGCTCTCATAATAGTCACCTTCTCTGACAGTTTCTTTGAGATTCTCAGAAGGTAAATGACTTATCTAAAGTCACATAGGTTATAACTGACTCCAAATTTAATATTCTCTCTATTTCCACACTTTATATGGTCAACTCTCTCAGATGTTAGAGGATATACCACAGATTCTAATTCCTAATAGGTACCTTTCATCTTATTGGTTAATTTCCTGCTGCTCTGGCTGTGATCACCTCGTTTAGCTCTTCATGAAGATAATGTGTATAAAACACTTTGCAAACCTTAAAGTGTAATGTAAATGCAAGCTGCTACTATTAGTAGTACTATGATTATTAGTATTAATAATTCTTTTTTCTATCTGTTGCACATATGCAGCCTAGAAGAGATTGGGTGCATTAGTTCTGCTAAAATGCTGGTGGAATGACTTTATTCTTAGACAGAGATTTTACCACTTTAATGACATTCCTAAGCTAACCTACTATATTTATTTATAAGCCTGGAATACAAGTGATTTTTCATTCACTGGGTAAAAAAATTAGGAAGCCTTTTGCAAGCTTTTAGAAGATTATATTATTTTGGGCACAAATTTTTCTTTTCTCTCTCGTTTCTTTCAAAGTATTTTTCCTATGAATTCAATGGTATCAAATACTTTCTCCCATTACTTAAAGAGAAATATCCTTTAGCCTTTGAGGCAAAGTTTTATTACATTATTAATTCAACAATCATTTATTTAGCATATAAACAGGCTGGACATTGGAGTGCTGAATAAAAAAAATTAAAATTAAAAAAAAGTACATGTTCTTATGATCTTCCTTGTCTTCAACTCTAGTTCAATGATTTCAATATTCTGAATGTCCTCTTTTGTTTCAACTTTACAAGAAATAGTGTTAAATGATGTTAATCCCATTTCATAATGATTGTTTAGGACTACTTACTTGTTAGATGGCCATGGCTATTTTTGTTCCCAGACCAGACTTTTGTGGCATATGTCATTTTTCTTTTAAGAATATAATACTTCTATAATTAATGTATAAAATCATCTTCTCTTAGCAAAAGGGATTATATGTGCACACACTATACTCTCTAGCACCCATTACTATAGTGTAGGGATACACAGCAGCATTTATAGTGGAGGGTATCTTGCTTGGTTTTGAAGTCAGATGCTTGGATTTAAATCCTAGCTTTTATGTTTAGTGCTCTATATAACTCTGAATAAGTCACACCACTCACTGATGCTCAATTCCCCTTCCTTTTAAAGGAAGGAATTGAAGCAGATGATCTCTAAAGTACTGTTCAACTCTCATTTTCTATGATCTTTTCTTTGGCCCTGTAGGTCTGTCTATGAGCACTATAACAAGTATTCACTTCCAATAGCAAAACTCTGAAATATAATGTAGTGGTGGGTTTATTTTTTTGGGGGGAGGAGGGAAGTGATAAGTGAAATCTATCATTAAACTTATGATCAATTGATTTCTTTCCAGTTTGAGCTGATGAGAAGAATCAAGTAACAAAAATAATGAAGCACTAAAGTTCTTAATAAAGTACAAAGAAGAATTTATACTCTGATAAGGTGATAAGGATTCTTTTACAAGGTGTAAACTTTTCAGATCAAAACTGACAAAATCTAAAAGTGGTTAACCATTGGCTGTCCAAGAATGAAAGTTCTAGTTGACTTTTAAAAGATAAGACAAACTCTTTTAAAAGTCAACAGAAGCAAATTATAAACTGAAAAATTTTGGCTTCTGACAGTTGTGAAGAGAGTTACATTTATCTATAGATACTTGAGTGGACTAGTTTAACAGTACCAGCTCAACTGAGCAGCCTGTACTACAGAGAAGCTACATGAAAGAAAAAAATCATCAAGGCCCTGGATATCCAGAATGGTGAGTTACGTGGTCCACATTTGTTCCCTGTATTTGAATCTCTTTACTAGTCTACTCTTATGTTTAAGTCCAGTCTTCCTTCCACTCCATATTGTTTATAATTATGGGAGAGTACATCTCAGATTTAAAGTAAAATTCATTGTTGCTTTTTTTTAGGTTTAACTATTCCAATTAATATCTTTGTTTTGAGGTTTCTATATCAATTGATTCTTCACTAAAGATAGACTGATGGGGGCTCATGAGCTAGTTTTATACATGTGGACTTCACAAAATACCTTAAATCTTGAAGCATTTTTCCCCTGGGCTCCTAAAATGTGAATCTGAATGGCAAAATATTGTTTTTGGTAGTGATGATGGTAGTAGAAGAGGCATCCCAGATAGATACAATAACTTTGATTCAGGGACAAAAATTAAATTGAGTTAGGAAGTATAATTTTGTGTTAACTTTGTAGAGTAAATGTGCTAAGGTTGCCTACCTTGGAGTATTTGAAGAATGACCAAGTTATATAGGCTTAAATCATATTTAATTGGACATCTCTCTATGTGCCAAATTCAAGTAATTATGGCTGCATTTGTGACTAAGTTCATCTCAGAGGATGTAGAAAGGAAGTAGAGAGTTAGTATTTTCTTCTCCTCTTCATCCCCAGTATAGTTCATACCCAAACCCTTTTGATCTGAAAACACACAATCAACAAGTTCTCTGCCATTACTTCACTTATATACATAATTCAGAAAAAAATCAATCATCCCTTACTTCACTGACCTAAATAAACTATTGACCTGATAATTAATGTTACCAAACAATTTATAAAAGTAGTCCTATATCAAAATGTGAAGGCTGATATATCCTATCTACAGAAATCAGAAAATGAAAAGTTTAGTATCTTGGGGTGGGGATGGGAGTAAGGGGGAATGGGTGTGGAAAGCAAACAAACAGGAAAGTAAAATGTTTTTGCCATCAAGGGCCTCAGATTTTTGACCCAACTATGCAATTTACTATGTGTAGTTTTAGATAAGTCATGGTTGGGGAAAGCAATGTAGTACAATGTAAGGAGCACCAGAATTGGAATCAGAAAATCAAATTTCAGTTTACTATCAGTAGGACTTTAGGCAGGACCATTCATTTCTTTGGCCATAAATTTCATCAATTGTAGAATGAGAGAAAGGGTGGATTAGACTCCATTGTCCCTTCCATCTTCAAAAAGCAATTGGAAACATAAGATTAGATTTTAGCAGAGAGCCTTAAAGAAGATCAGTAGATTTGAGATCATCAGTGTAGAGATAGTAATTAATATTGAGACCTGATGAGATCATCAAGCAAAATAGCAGAAAGGGACAATAGAATCTAGTCCAGCTCAGAATCCTGTGGGAGATAAATGGTTAGGCTAGAATGCCTGGTTGCCTCTGCCTCTCATGTGAATTTTCCTCTTTAATATTAATTGTGTGTGATTTTGAAGATCTTGGAGGTCTTTAATTGCTATGGTAGTATCTCCTACCAGGGAGATATTGATAGTGGTGTGCCCATTTCCTTCCTCTTTGCACTGGTGGGTAATTATAAAAAGGAAGTGCCTTCAACAAATTGACTACCAATAGGAAAGGAGCCACTAAAAGGAAAATCAAGGTTGCCCATAAGATTGGAAAATGTCCTTCAGAGATGAAATGTGAAATGACTATTTAGCAGAAATACCAAACTATGAGGCATTTCTAACTTCCTTCCATTAGACTTGAATAGGAGTTACAACTTACCTACTAATTTCTTTCTATTCTAATCATTCTCTAATGCACACTGTGATATTTTTTCTTTCTTTCTCTTTTCTTTTTTCTTTAGGGAAAAAAAAAATTCCAGCCTGATTCATGATTGTTCATTGGGTATTTTTAAAATGTCCCCCCTCTTTCTGGAAAACCCCATAGTGTTTGAACATTTATGATTATATAATTAGTAACTTTACTCAGGATGGTGGAGTGAGAGTGATGAGCCTAGGTTAATGAGAATGAGTAGCTGGTTTCCCCTCCCACTAAATCAGGCTCCAGGGCAAACTACAATGCCTAAATATGGGCCTAAATAAATAAGAGTCCCTAGCCCTGGGGCTCAACAGAGCAGTTACTTCTAGGCAATATGCTAGATTTGTTTTATTTTATTTATCTGTAATTAGAGAGGGAGGGAAAGGAACTGCTCCAGCCCCTCAAATTCTCTTTAATGGTAAGGCTAGCTCTGCCTGGTGATAAAGGATCCTTAAGTACTGACAGAAGGCGCTAAGGGAGTTGGTGTAACCTTTCCCTCTGGAGAGCTTTGAAACAGAGCAGTTAAATCTATCTTGGTTAGTTCAGGTTCATTCTGAAAGGGGCTGAGTAAGAATGACCTCCTGAGGCACTTTTCTGCACCATGATTCTATAATTATCTCAGACTCCAAATCACTTTGTGGAGAATAGCAAATAATTCACTATAATGAAACGTTCCAAAGTTGGAAAAGAAATTACAGAATTTTAATGAAGTATTGCAATAAAGAGTACACTCCCTAAGAATAAGGAGCCAAATGTATTGGTTGACTAATCTTGCAAGGCAAAGTTAAAGTACAATTTGATTCATTCCACAAAAGGAGTGGTCAAAGGGCCTCAGGCATCTAACTATAAACTTAAATAATAATAGAGACCCAGCACAGAAAAGTAAAGAGAGCTTTGGAAATGATATTAGGAAAGGACTGTGTTGTCCTTCTATATCTGGTCACTACCTGCATCATCATGGGCAAAACTCTCAACTTCTCTGCGACTCGCTTTTTCCATTTGTAAAATGATGATAATAAAACCTACAATATCTATTTCAGAAGGGTATTTTGAAGACAGCTAAATGGCACAGTCACTAGAGCACTGGGCCAAGAAATGGGGAAGATCTGAGCTCAAATCCGATCTCAGACATTTAACTAACTGTGTGCCAGTGGGTGCTCTTAAACTCTGTTGTCTTCTATTTCCTCAACTCTAAAATGGGAATCACATATAATTGCACCCAGAATTTAACACAGTGCTTGCCACATAGTAGGCACAATAAAATGTGCTCCCTTCCTCTTTCCCTATATTCAGAGTGAAAGAACACAAGAGCAGCTAAATGGTGCAATAAATAGAGTCCTAGATTTGGAAGCAGGAAAACTTGAATTTTCGTATGTGTGTTACCTGTATTACAGTGGGCAAATCATTTAATTTCTTTTTGTCTCAGTTTCTTCATCTATAAAGTGTGGATAATAATATCATCTTTTCAGGAAAACATAATTTTAATTATTTAGCAAGCTCTCAAGTATCATGTAAGAACTAGCTATTATTATTTTTGTATATCTTAATATTTTGAACAGACTACCTTCCTCCTCTCCCTTTTAGGCCCTATGGTCCACAGAATCAGGCCTGGCATTTGGATCTGTTCACTTGTTCTTTTTTACTTTTCAGTGAGAACAATGGAGAACCCAGATCTGGGTGCCTGAGTCACAATGACCTCAGAGTTTAGGATTCCAACCCATTAGGGAAATTTTGAGAAGTAAGAGTGGTGGGATTTGAGCCCAAAGGGAATTTGGATGAGGAATGTGATGGAATTTTACTATATAAGAACTGATCTAAGCTGCAACCTAATCTCCCCTCTTGCTTCCCAGAGACTAAGATATTAATGTAGATTATTCCCCCACATGTAGAGGGGAATGTTTGTATATTTTTCATGTTATACTTTTGAAGTAAACATTGCTTTGTAAAAACTACCCTAAAATATGTTTTTTATGACTGTACATATATAGCCTCTACCAAACCTCTCGTCTTCTCAATGGGGGAAGAAAAGGCAGGGAGGGAAGAAGAATTTAAAATTCAAAATTAATATATATACATAATGTTTATATATATAATTGTTTTTACATGTAATTGGCAGAAAACAAAATCTAAATCATTTTTTAAAGCTATCTGGTTAATTGAAAGGGAGGAAAAAGAGGAGGAGCAGAAAGAAGAGAAGAGAGATTGGCATTTTAAAGGAGAACTTACACAAAGGAAGTATAACCAGAGTTACCATTTAAAGAAAACTAGAGATTTTAAGAGACAGAGATGAAGAGAAAGCTCATTACAAGCATGGAGAACAATCCATGCAAATGCACAAAGGTAGAAGATAAATCAAATTTAGAGGCAACAAATACTCCTGATTAGCTTGAATACAGAGTTAAGAAGAGCAATGTTGGATCCAAATAAGGAAGGATCTTAAGTGTCAGGGTAAGGATTTTAGATTTTATCTTTGAAATCATAGAGAACAACTTCAGGAGTTTGAGAAAGGGAATATCTAAGGTAAATTATTTTGGCAGTTCTGTGAAGTACACATTCTACTTATGTAATCTTCAAGAAGACTTACATAAACTAATGTAAAGCAGATCCAAGAATACATACATATACATACATATATAATACATGTATGTTATGTATGTGTGTGACTTTGACTATAGTGATGTAACCAAGAAGAATCACTACCACAAAGCAATAAAAAAAAATGAATTTTTCAAAATTGCAAAAAATAGTTTTAGACTTTAAAAAAAGATATGACAAAACACCTCCTCTATTCCTTGGCAGAGGAAGTCGGGGGAGAGGGGGAAGGGTAGGGAAGTTTGAGATGTTTCCTGGGTAAAAGTGAAGGAGGAGGCTGAAGTCAGAAGATATTTAGGGAATAGCAAATAGTCCAAACTGGCTCCAAGACTGAATATATGAAGGGCATTAATATGAAAAAAAGTCTGTTAATGAAGAACTGAAAGGGTTTCAAATGCCACGCTGATGAGTATGCACTTTGCTCGGGAGACAATTGGAAACCACTAAAGATTTTTAAGCAGGGCAGTGATATGGTCAGCTCCATGCTTTGGAAATACCTGAACAATGAGTAAGAGAGAGAATGGACACAGAGAGACCAATAAAGATATTTTTGCACTAGACTAGAAATGATGAGTGATCACTACAGTGGTAGCCAGTGTTAACAGGCAATAGGGAATATATAGAAGAGACTGGAAATAGAATTGACTTGTCCAAAATCTTAGAACCGACTAGTTGCATTGCCAAAACTGGAAAGTTGATCTCCATAATCAAATCCTAGTCCTCTTTGCTCAGCACTATTCTATCTTACACTATAAACTTGGGTTATATTATATGACAATATACCCTATCACTAAATGTCCTAATGTCATAAGAACTTATCACTCCTCCTCTCCACATCACTCAGAGTATATATTTGTGTCAATGATTTTAGAAATGGCCATATTTTGGGGGCTGAGAAAGGTTTATTTTTAATGATAAATATGTCAGGAAGAAAATCCACATTCTAGAGGTTGACAGAGAAAGAGTATTAGCCATATTCCAAAGGGAAAGGAAGCATTTTACCACTGCAAAGGTATATAAAAAACTGGAGCTTATAGAGATTTTTTGCAATTCTGTCCCATCTGTAATCACCTGTCCATGAATGTAATTATACCTGAGGTCCTAAAACTGTTATAGCCCACTGTGTAATTGATGATTTGCAATATCAAAGATTTATTCTGGTCTCTAGGGCTAAATACTCACTTGAACATAATATGCAGAATTATTAATGAGCTGTTACTATAACTCATTGGCCTAGCCTGTTGAGATTTCATTGAAATTTGGCTCTTAATACAGTTGTTGAAATCCTGGCTAGTTCCATTGGTTGATATTCTTTTATAGCAATCAGTAACACCTCACTTCTCTACTCTCCTTAGGGAAGGTGTTGTGCCAGGTGAACAAATTTTCCGGGAAACTTATCTTTCCCTTTGAAGAATCAAAGTTGTTTTTATTTTTAACATTTTTATGGTACAATTTCTATAATCTATAAATGTAGCATGGTGTAATGCTAAGTTTGGAGATCAAGAAAACCAATTTAAATCCCACCTATGACACTTTCAGTGGAAACCTGGCCAAGTCACTTAACTTCTATGCATCTTAATCAACACACAGGAACTTACCTACTAAGCCAAAGATTTGTGAGAGGAAAGGTTATGACTACTGGCTGGTTCTGCGATCCACTTCAATGAGTACAGTTCCTATACCAAGTGTTTCCCAAATTGACAAAATCACAGATCTTTCCTGCAAATTTAATTTATATTATAGGGTTGGGGATTGTTTGTACTCATCACCTTATGCACATCAGATTGTAAACGCTTTGAGAAAAAAGAGATAACATTTTTAATTGCTTTATCTTTTCCAGCATCTAACACTTAAAATTAAAAGGAGCTAGCATTTAAAGTTTGTTGAATGAATGAAAAATCATTGCACACAATATTTTGCCACCTTAAACTACTGAAAATGAACTTAATTTAACCTTATCTGATGGCTCAGCACCATCATTGTGAACATTCACTGTTGAAGTGTGCTAGAAATAGTCTGCTTGGATGTTTCTGTCACTTTCCTCATTGTCAGTCTGTCAACTGCCTCATCTCTTATTGTTACTGGACCCACCTCTATCAGTACTTCCCCCCTCCACTCCCTCACTTTCCCAGATTCCTTCTAGTTTGCATATTTTAACTGTTGCTTTGAGGAATCAAGTCATCAAAGGCGTTTAGAACTAGATGCTTAAATAAGAATTAAGAGATTCAAAGATTTTAAGGAATGAAGAGTTTAGATTTAGAATAGAGCATTTGTAACACTTGTTTTCCCTATTTCAGATAGTATAGCTTTTTCTGTAGAAGGGAAGTTGTCAGGAGTCTGATGTCAGGTTAAGTAATATGCTGCTGTAGATTGAAAAGTGTCAACTCTCTTCCTCCCATTCTCCAAACCACTTGCACAATCAGCCCCCATTTTGGAGTTGGGGTCCTTTCATCTGCTATACATTTCCAATATAGTGCCTGGCATATAGTAAGTAGGGAATAAAAGAAAAAGAATTTATTAACTACCTGCTTATACCAGGAACTGAGCTAAACACTTTACAAACATTTCATTTGGTTCTCACAACAGTCCTGTGAGGTTTCTTGTATAGCCATTTCACTTGTGTCCAATTTTTCATTATTCCATTTGGAGATTTCTTAACAGATACTGGAGTGACTTGTCATTTTCTTCTCTAGCTCATTTTATAAATGAGGAAACTGAGGCAAAAAGAGATTAAATTACTTGCCCAAGACCACACAGCTAGTGTCTGAAGCTCAACACTCTGTCCATGGTGCTACCTATCTACCTATAATGAGGATTTAGTAAATGCTTGTTGATAACTTCAAATGTATAAATCTCTTTCTTCTTTTCTCATTCTTGTATTCTGGAGCAGGAGTTGGTAGATATAGGTTCTGGTTAATAATTATAAGATTCAGAGTAGAAAGAATCATCATTTTATCAAATCTGCCCCTAACCATAGAAGCACACACACACACACACACACACACACACATACATTAGAGATAAGGAGAGTAAGTCCATGAAGATAAATTGATTTGCCCAAGATGCTCTGAAACTAACTAACTGTATGACCTTAATCTCTCTACATCTGAATTTCCTCATCTGTGAAATTAGGGAAATAGAACACATTACTTCTAATGTCTTTCCAGCTCTAAAAGTATATATAGTTCTATGACTAGGAATTCTACAGAACGTCCTAAAAACCTTATTGCATAATTTTGTTGCTGAATTGTTTCAGTCATGTTCAACCCTTCATAACCCCATGTCATAGCAAAGACACAAGAGTGATTTGCCATTTTTTTCTCCAGCTCATTTTACAGATGAGGAAAATGAAGCAAAAAGGGATAAGTGACTTGTCCAAGGCCATATGGCTAGTAAGTGTCTATGACTGTATTTGAACTCAGGAAGATGAGTTTTCCTGACTCCAAGCTCAATGCTCTATCCACTATGCCACCTAGCTGTCCCTTTTAATACCTTAAGTCTGGCCTACATAGAGCTTATAGCCTATTAATGGAAATTGGCTGAAATATATATATATATACATCTTTTAAAACTATTATACAAAATAATACATGGTAAAGGCATAAAAGAGAAGTAAATAAGTGATATGTGAGCCATAACAGAAATAGAAGGGAGTTAAGCAGTTCATTAGCATAAGGCTAGTGGCCTAGGACAATTCTTTCTAAACCCAACATTTCTTTTGAGAAACTACCTGGATTTGAAATCATTTACCTTTTCTCATTTATAGTTCTATATGCAAGGAAGGCAGACATGAACATTTCTGCTTCCAGTCTCTGATGGAGGGATAGAGACAGGCTAGAATTCAGGTGTCCTGATTCCTGGGTTAATTTCCTTTGACAGTTGGGAGGAAATGAAAGGAAAACTAACTAAAGGAAGAAAATATTCAACCTCCAAAACATGAGGATTTAGGGAAATGCTGAAAATGTCACCTGGGGAAAAAAAACGGAGCAAGTTGCAAGTGAGGCATGCAGATATGAAACTGTTAGCAGGATATAGTTTTAGTTTAAATTATTTCAATTCAGTTCATCTCAATTCAGTTTGATTAAATAAACATTTATTTAGACCTACATTAAGTCAAGGCATTCTGGTGGGGATACAAAGACAAAAACCAATAAATAATCCCTGTTCCAAGGAACTTAAATTTTCACAAAAACCTTCAATAAGGTTTTTTTTCCTCTCTCTTTGTTTCTGTCTCTAGGTATGTCTCTCTGTCTCTGTCTCTGTCTCTTTTTGTCTCTCTCTCTCTCTTTCTCTCTCTCTCTCTCGGTCTCTCTCTATTCTTGTGGCATGATTCGTAGATTTGTGATTTAGACAATTTCCAATATGGAAATTCTCCACCACTGCAAATGTGTAACATTTCTAATTTATCATCTTAGAAAGTTGCTTAGGGACTCTGATTTCCATGGTCATACAAGTAACTTTAGTCAGAGGCTGAATTTGAACCTGTATCTTCTTGACTAAAATAACAGTTCTCAATCTTCCATTGCACTGGGTCTTTCCCTCACAGATAAGGAAATATCAGGTGTCTCCCAGAAGGAGTTTTTTATTAAGTTTATTTTTTTCCAATATGGTCTTAGTCCTTAAGTCCTAATGGCTAGAGAAATTATCTTGGAGAGAGGGCGGCCACAGTTTAAGCCTAGCCTCTGACACATTCTAAGAGTAGAACCCTCTCAGCAAGTGTCCCAAGTAACACTACAAGAATAAATTGAAGAGAAGTTATTGATCTGTTTTGGTAGAAGCAATGCCTCATTAGGAACTCCCCAGCCTGATGAAAGAAATCACAGGTTTTGAACAAATGAAAAAGAAAAAGAAAAAAGATTCAGCATTTAATATATTCCATGCATTGTGCTGGGAATGAAAATACAAATACACAAAATAATATGTTTTCAAAGAGCTTACATTTTAGGGAAAGACAAGGTTTAGAGAGCAGCTAATTAGGAAGGACTAAAGAGAGTAACATGGTCTGAAGAGAAACTGAAAAGGGCCTGATAGTTTGATTCTGGGGCAAAGTAAGGTCAAAGCTTATATATCAGAACTTATCTTCTATTAGAGCACTCCTAAGTCTGAGTTCTGATGGAAAGAGGTGGTGGGAGAGAGAATAGGTGGCATGGTTTGGAGATGGCCATGAAATGTCCTGACAGCCTGCTTCTTGGCAAGATAAGAAAAAATTTCATTCATCTGCATATTGGAGGGTGGATTCAAATAAATGAAACAAAAAACAAAAGAAGAAAATACCACAAAACAAATTCATTACTCCTGAGATCTAAAAAAATGACAAAATATCAACTTAGAAATAGCTTGACAAAAACTTCCAAATCTCATGACAATATTGACGTCAAAGTAAGGAAAGGAGAATCGTTTCTAGAGCATGATGTTCTTCAGTGAATTAAATTTTCTAGAATAAAAACAGTTCCTCCTTCTTTAATTCCTCCCACATGCTGTCAGGTTACTTCTCTATTCTTTTCCTTTTCCTTTTCCTTTTTTTTTTTGGTCACAAGGCTTCAAATCAGCAGAAATGATACTTTGTTTGTTAAACTGGTTTTAAAATTACACAAGTGTTCTCGTTTCAAGTTATACTTTCCCCTCCACACACACACACACACACACACACACACACACACACACACACACCCATACACATTCACACTCACACACCATTAGAACAGGAGACCTCCTGCCTAACAGACAGAAATAAATCCCTTCCTGGCATAATCATCAGAAACTAAGCCAAACTCATCTTCTCCTATTCTTTTTCCCTACTTTTCCCACCCCACCCCCCTTTTTCAGAAAGACCACAGGTGAAACGGAAGAAAATTATTACAGTGTGATGACTGCTAAAATGATGGAAGGTAAAGAAGATGGATTATCACGGTGCTGACATGATTTGGATGGATTTCCAAAATTAAGCTGTCCGCTGAAAGTGACCGTCGTCTTGGCATCTCAGCACTGGAGGCCGCCCTCCTAATAACCTTCATCTGCACTTGGGAGCCAAGAGAGCGGAGCACGCTTCCCATTACCTTTTGAACAGTATGCAGAGTTCTTCTGGCCCTCCAGTAATAGCAGGGCTGCTGGTGAACAGAGTAATAAACACCCACAGAGGGATGTGGCGTGAAAAGATCTCATCACCTGCCATTAGCACAGCGATGAATAATGCAGCATTTTCTGTGTCGCAGGTGTCAGGGGTGGGAGGAAGAATCACTTCTGTGAATGCTCCGGTGAGCACTTCAGCACCAAGGAAGAGGTGATAGCAACAGATGCATGTGACAAAATTACACTTGCTATTGTGTGCTGGGTTGTTTTTTTCCAATTTTATACAATCCTTTTTATTCTTCTTTATATATTAAATGTTTGTTTTTATTGATATTTAAAGAAATGAGAACATTGACTTCCTAAACAGCTAACAAGCTTTTCTTGTTTCCTCTCTTCCCCAGCCTTGCCTAGGTATCTGAAAACTCACTGCTTGTTTATAAACTTTTTTTTTGTTGTTGTTTCTAAGTAGGACCAGTATCTAAAATATATTTCCCTGTTTTCTTTCTCTTCTCCTGGCTATGTAGTTAATGAAAAAGAACTACATTTTCCTAGAACTTCAAACCTACAAACTGTTCAGTTAGAGTGGACAACAGAGAGGTTGCACTTAGCACAATGTCTGGCACACAGTAGGCACTTTTTAAATGTTTATTGAATGAATGAGTAACAAGCAATGTGACATAATAGAGAAAATGCTAGGCTGGCAGACCAAAAACCTTTCATGCAAATTTCCTCCAGAAGTAATAAATAGGTAAAACTGAATCACCTTCAATCTTCTTCATCTGTAAAATGGAGTGGGTGGGAGTTAGGGAACAATGTAGATCTGAATTAGAGGAGGTTTCCTCACTGGGAGTTAACTATTGCAGTAAAATGATATCTAATTCAAAAATAAAGATGATGATGATGATGATGATAACAATATCAACCAAATAATATCTTTAATGACTGTTTCACAAGCTTATTGTAAAGATCAAAATTAATAACATATGGAAAGCACTTGAAGAAAAAAAACTTAAAGCTATATTTAAATATCAGTTATTTAAAGAACTCTTCGATTTGGGGGGGATGGTTTTTATTTAATTTTTCCTACAAAATGGAATTAAATAGCAGCCCTGTCCTAAAGCCGGCACATAGAGTCTAGAGTTGTCTTCTCTAAACAAAGGCTGTAGTAGCTGGCAGGGTGACTGCCTTCATGAACCTGTCTGAAGAGACTGATGTCAGGCCAGCAGAACCCGAGATGGGAACAGGCCCCATTATTCCTCATTCGCAGACTGCAAAGTAATCTGTCCAGGGAGCCACAAATTGAGGTGATTTGTAGCTGCAGATCCTAATGTGAGAAATGCTTTTGATGAAGTTTAGGTCAAATCTCCTCAGAACCAGAGAAATTTCTGAGTGCTCTGGGGTATAGTGAGGCCAGTTGTCACATAATGTCGAATGTGCCAGACATGAAAACTAAATTCCAGGAAAGATTTGCCATCTTGAACTCTTATCTTTTATAGGACTGAAAGACAGAACGCATGAAAGATAGCATCCCTTCACTGGTATATCTATTTAGTTTCCTCTATACAAAGATGCAAGAAAGGAAGATAGAAACAAAGACTGAAAAAACAAACAAACAAACAAAAAAAAAACCACTGTAAAAGTCTATTAAGCTGTATGCCCCTCAGTAGAATATAAGTGCCTAGAGGATAGGAATTGTTTTGTTTTCATCTTTATATCCCCAGGTGCTACCCTGACATGTTATAACAGGTGCTTAATAATTCTTGGCTAAATTGAATTGGTTCCCTGGAGACTGAAAGGCCCCTTATACTTAACTTACTTTATTGAGCAACACTTACCCCACAAGAATGCCCACAGCTCAAATTTGTCAAGGACTAAGAAATCTCATTATATATCTTACTTGGAAACCACTGATCCTGTGAGGTCTATCACTGAGATAGCTCATTCCCCCTCTTCACCTAGCTAAACAAAATAAATAAAAGACAAAAAAATGGAGTGGGAGGGGGCTTCCCAGTTCAATAATAATTTGACTCAGTAGAAAAAAAAAAAAGAGGAACAAAAGAAGAAGCAAGACCAGATATAAACCTAGAAGATAGTTGAAGAAATTTCTCTCTCTCTTTCTCCTATTTGACTCACAAAAGAATAGATGTGGAGGGATTTTAGGTCTGTTAGTCATAGGCAGATAGAACTTGTTATGATTACTCCTAAAATCCTCTCTTATTGCCTCTTTGCTTTCTCCCATTCACTTCAGCAAACATTTACTAATTCCCTGGGTGAGGCACAATAGTCCTTTCCTTTAAAGAGTTTATATTCAGATTGGAGGGGAGGGGGCAGATGACAATATGATATGTTAAAAAGAATGCTGGATTTCAAGTGAAATGCCTGATTTAAAGTCCTATCTTTGCTATTTATTTGCAGTGTAACCTTGAGCAATTTATTAAAATTTATGTGCTTTAATTTCTTTCTCTATAAAATAAAAATCTCAATAGTTTAATGATTGATGCTTCCTGCAATCATAGAAGATCTATCCTGACCTCTCTTACCCTCTACTCTCATTCTGTCTTCCTTCATTTCTTAATCTGCTACTAGATGTAGATGGCACTAGAAGAAAAAGAGAGGCTAGTGATTTTGCACAGCCCACCCTTACTTAAATCGAACTCACTTGCATGTCATAGCATTACCTCCCTGATATTATGGTCAACTTCAAGAACAAAGGAGAGAGGAGATAAGTGGCAGAGTGAAGCCAGGAAGTTGCTTGAGCTCTCCCAGTTTCCATCAAAATCCTCATGAAACCAAGCCTCTGAACAGAGTCTGATGGAATGAAGCTACTCTCCATTTCTAGATAGACTGAAAAAACTTCAAGAAAGGTCAGTCTCATTGGGGTGAAAAGGCTGTTTAGTCCAGTTCAGACAGACTCTGGGTAAGCCAGTGAGAGGGTCTTAATCACAGCCACTCAGCAACTGAGACCCTCAGTCTTGGTTTAGTAAAGGAACAGTTCAGTGGGGCAGTCTCCAGGCCCAGCTTAGAATGCAAACTCTAGAAAACCAGGCTGTTTTCTGAATAGAGTAGGCAAAGCTACTCTGCAAATGCAAGGGGCCCTGTGCTCAAAGCCAAGGCTCAGAATGCACTGGAAGTTTGGAACAGTGCTCCCTTTATCCCCAAAGCAGAGTTCTACTTTAAAAGTAACAAAAGAGGAAATATCAAAAAAAAAAAAAAAAAAAAAAAAAAAAAAGGAAAGAAAATGAGCAAGAAACAGAAAAGAACTTTGATCATAGAAAGCCTACTATGATGACAGGGAAGACCAAAACTCCAACTCAGATGACATCAGAATGTCCAGAGAAAATCTCAAATAGTGATATGAATTGATCTTAATCCCAAAGAGGCTTCCTGGAAGTGCTCATAAAAAAAATTTTTTTTAAACCAAATAAGAGAGGTAAAAGAAAATTGAGAAAAATAAATGAGAGGTAAACAAGAGAGAGTCAGCAGCTTGGAAAAGGAAGGCAATTCCTTAAAAAATACAATTGGCCAAATGCAAAAAAAAAAAAAAAACATAAACCCTACCATTGAAGAAAGCAGCTTCAAAAGTAGAATTAACCAACCAGAAAAAGAGATTCAAAAGCTAACTGAAGAAAATCACAAATTACAAATGAGAATGAGGCAAATGGAAACTAGTGACTCCATGAGACATGAAGAATCAGTCAAACAAACTAAAAAGAATGAAAAAATGGAAGAAAATGAAATGCCTTATTAGAAAAATAGCCAACCTGGAAAAAGATTCAGAAGAGATATTTTAAAAATTATTAGTCTCTCTAAAGGATATGACCAAATAAACAGCTTGGATACCATTCTTCAAAAGATCATCAAGGAAAACTACCCTGATATTCTAAAAACATAGAGGGAAATACTCATTGAAAGAATCTATCTATCACTTTCAGATAAAGATCCCACAAGAAAAACCCCAAGGAACATTGTTGCAAAATTCCAAAACCACAATCCCAAGCCAAAACTACTGCAAGCTGCCAAAGAAAAACAATTCAAATATCAAAAAGTAACAGTCAAGATTACCTAGGATCTGGTAACTTCTACAATAACTGTATTCAATAAGGTAAAGGATCTGAAGTTACAATCAAGAATTAACTATCCAGCGAGATTAAACTTGTGACTTGTGATAGAAAATGCTTTCTGCATCCAGAGAAAGAACTATGGAGTTCAAATACAGATCAGAGAATACTATTTTCACTTTTGCTTAGATTTTTTATTTTTCTTCTTTTTTGTGTTTTCCCCCTTTTGTTCTGTTTCTTCTTTCACAACATGAGTAATGTGGAAATAAGTTTGACATGATTGTACATATATATTCTATATCAGACTATTTGCTATCTTGAGGAGGAAAGGAAAAGAGGGGGAAAATTTGGAACACAGAATCTTACTAAAATGATTGAATGCCACACTTGCATATAAGTGGAAAAATAAAATATTATTAAATGCAAGAAAAAAAGCAAGAAAAAAAATTTTGTTCAGGATAGAGATATGTAGAATAAGTAAGGCTTACCATTTTAATGACACTAACAGTTGAACAGAATTCTAGCTCTGGAGAGATCATGTGCTTCAGTTCACATGTATATTTTTTTAAAAAAATAGATTAGACTAGATAGACTCTAAGATTCTTTCTATCTCAAAATCTATGATTTTATGATATGGAGCCTATTGCTGAGGTAAATGTTCTATCTTGTTTATCTCTTCAGTCCTAGGAAGAAAGCTCCTAACAAACAGCCCAAATCCACCATTTTCAAGAAGCATCTATGTGATTAAATTCAATAAGGGCATGAGGAAGCTGACCAAGAAATGAAGTAAAGGAAAGTGAAAGGACAGAAAATTATTGGGGGAGCCAAAAGATAACTTTTGGAAATCCTATGGAAGTTTGTTTAAAAGTAGAATGTGGAGGGGTAGAATAAAAATAGCACATAAAGCTAGCATTTTTGCCAAATTCTCCCAATCACTCCCCTTATATAACACAAAAATAATCATGTTAAAATGAATCCTGGTCAGAAAAGTCAATTAAAATTCAGAATGAGTCCTTTCTCAAGCTCAGAAAAGCTTTAGAAGACAGAAAGAGAGAAGTACAAATACTGGAAGGAGATTCACCAAGAGTACAGACATCTTCTTCCCCTCCCCCAAAGATGTACAATTCCAACTTAAAGTCCAAAATCAAGAAATAGTATAGAAAAATTAGCAAAATCCCAAAAAGCTGATTATAAAAAAAAATTTTCAGTGACATGGAAGCTCAAGACCTAGCTCAGAAGAAGACACTGACCTGAAAACATCTAAAAATAAAGACCCAAAGGAAAAAAATATGGGTAGGCACAGGATCAACAAGAATTCCTAGAACTATAGGAAAAAATTGAGTAAAAAAAGCCAAATAAGTGTGGTATAAGAGAAATTAGGAAAATAAATGAGATCTATGCAAGAACAGTATGAAGAGATTCAACAGTTTAGTAAAAGAAACACACACAAAATACTGTTGAAAATAATTAATTAAAAATCAGAGTTGAGCAAGTAAAAGTAGTATAAAACCTTACTGGAAAAAAAAAAACTCCTTAAAAATTACAATTGATCAAATGGAAGCTAATGACACCAAGAGACATCATGAAACAATAAAAGTCACAAGACTGAAACGATAGAAGAAAATGTTAAATATTTCAATTTAAAAACTGATCTGGAAAAATAAGTTGAAGAAAGATGATTTGGACTACCTGAAAGCCATGATTTAAAAAAAAAGAGCCTAGATAGCTCTTTTTTAAAGTTATTATAAAGGAAAAATATCTAAGTATATTAGAACGGTGGGGGAGGGAGGAGCACCATATTTATGTTATAAAAGTAATTTAGTAAGACTCCTTTTCCTACTTTTTTCAAGAGCAATTGACCTTTAGAATTTAGATTGATTTGTGCTTCTTAGCAGGTCTAGAACTTGGAGGACATGAAATAGTATAATTCCTCTGCACAGAGGCATTAGGTATGTTCTTCTGTTACCAGTAAATTTACTTTCTTCAAATGTTTTATATAAGTTCAATCTCAATCAAGAGCAGGACTATGGAAATTTGTCAGTGGGATAGCTTATTTTTCAAATGAATTCAATTGTTGCTTTCTAAACAATATTTTATTCACTCCTATGATTATTATTATTATTTAAGGCTGGTCCTGTGATTTCACTTCTTTAGAAAGTTCCCATGAGGAAGTTACATGACAATTTGTGAAAGAGATCATAGAGAGGATTTCCATTAAAGAATAGGTTGGACTAGATGATCATTGAAATTCTAAGCATCTATTACTTCTAGGATTTTTCTATCATTATAATTATAAATATAAAAAATTAATAATTTCTACTATAATTCTACCTGATAATTATAACAATTATTTCTATTATTATAATATTTTTCTAGTTCTTTCTATTTCCATAGTCAAAACTTTAACCCAAGCAATGGAAGCTTTATTCCCAAACTTCTATCATAGCCTACCCATTTATTTATCTCCAGCATCTCCCCTCACGCCCACATCCTATCTTTCTTACAGCAGCAAGAAACAGCTTCCTCAACCTCATTTTAACTGTGTCACTGCCCTTCCCAGAAGCCTACATAGTTCACTAAATGGCTTTCAAATAAAATTAAAACTAATTGCATGCACTGAGTCAATTCCCATCCTTTAACTATACACATCTCCTATTACACTGTGGTTCCTGCAATCAAAACCTGATTATATACTCCCACACAGTTTTCCCACTTCCCCCAAGTCATCATACACATCATCCTGCCTCACCAACAAATTGTATTCTATCCTCTCCACAATGCAACTTAAAATCCATCTCTTTCACCAAGTAGGGTCAGACTTCCTCCATCTGAGGCTTATCATCACCAAATTGATCAATATTCATTAATATAATATATTATAATAATTCATATTTGTAAAGAGAGAACTTTAAGATTTACAAACATACAATAACTCTATGAGGTAGGTAGTACAGGAATCAGTATTCATATTTCCACTTTAGAAATTAGGAAACAAGGTCAAAGAGATTAAATTTCTTGTCCAAAGCAATAATACAAGTTATAATGTGATAAGCTGAGGAAAAATGTTGACAAATTGATAGATATTTGTTTAGGCAGTAATCATCTCAGACAATTTGTGATGATGGAGGTGGTATATGGGCTAGCCTTTGAAGGATGATATTCTGGATGGTCTTTTTTCATACACTTTATTTTTATTTCTGTGAGCTACTTCATGGTTCAAAATGCTATGAATGATGGTTTTTTCCCCTAGAGAAGTGAAGATAAATTTATGGAAAAATCCAGTTTTATCACTATTATTTTTACCTAATGTCTACTGAAACTTTGACCAGAACTCCCATTTTAGGAGACTTCTTAGCTAAAAGAAACTTTTGAATAAATGTGATTTCTTGTAATAATTTCTGTTTATATATTAAGTAAACTCTTTTATTTAAAATAGAACTGGTTATAATTTCATAAGTTTGCATGCTAAAAATGTAAGAGATTAATTTTATTTCTTCCCTTCAAACATTTGCAAAAGAATACACACAAAGATAACAATAATTTCTGTTAAGGCAAGTCTTAGTATAATCACTAATATCCAACCATATCAGACTTCCCTTCTGAGATAGTTTGCATCACTTAATGTCACTGAACATATATCATTCCTAGATTAAATATAAGAATCAGTCTATTATAAATCTCCCTCCTCTTTCCACCCTAACAATAGGTGCCTACATTTAAGATCTCTAAAGGCCAAAGTGGTGTCAAAGACCAATTGTGGGTACAGAAAACAATTTCCAGGAGCTGGGTATATGCCCCACGGCAATCAGTGCACTTGAGAGAGGAGGAAGGCTTAAAGACTTATGTCAGAAGCAGAGCTTTTGTTTCTGTAAATAAAAAGGAACAATCCAGCTTCAAACTACATTGCTGACAAGAGTTTCATTTAAGACCCTTGCCTGGATACTGGTACTTATATTGGTTCAAGAAAGCTAGCAATAACATCAAATTTCTAAAATTCCAGAGGAGTATGCCATTCTTCTGGAAGTAGATGAAGCACTCCTACCAGCTTTAATCCTTCCAATATTCATTTGAGAATTAGCTGGTTCTAATATCTCCTATGAAAACTCTATTCCTTCAATACATTCCATTAGAATATCTGTGATTGCACATTGGATTTAGCTTTTAGTGAGATGCTATAAGAGGTAACCTTTACTATATAACTATTTATTTTAAAATGATTTGCTGCTAAATGTTTGTGAATGGGCAGAAAGACCTCTCCAACCCTGAGAATAAACCCTGCAAACCTGACCAGATGAGAAAGAGGTCACCAGGTGGAAATGGAAAGGGCTATTTTTTGATGGAGGAGATATAATGAGCAAAAGCACAGAGATAAAAAGAGAGGGATGAGTTCAGGAATGTTAAATGATCCAATTTGATCAGAACTATAGTGTATGAAAGAGAATTATGAGACATAAAGCTAAGAAGGAGGTATATTATGGAGGATCCTGAATGTCAGATAAAGAGCACATGCTTACACCAAACACACACGTTATTTGGAACAGGGAAAAACAATCACTAGAGATTAGCTAGCTTTCCCTCCTCATTTTATAGAGGAGGAAACAGTAAGCTCCTCCATTAGAATGAAAAATTCCTAAATGCACTGGGACTATTTTTCCTTTTGTATCATCAATGTTTAACACATTGCCTGGTGTGCATAAAAGCCCTTAGTAAATATATGTTAATTGATTGATTGATGCAGAGCAATAGAGAAGGAAATTATTTCTGAAGATGGAGATTGCCACACAGGGTTAGCAGCCACAGAAAAGTGACAAATGTCAAAGGGGAACTGCATAGGGCCAGTTGTGAGGTTGTTCCCCACTGTCTTCAGATCAATGAGCAGAGACAAGAGGTGTGAATATGCAATGAGCTGCACATATGCCAATTGAAGGTCCCAGAACCATTCAAAGCTTTCAAAAATTTTATATAGAGTGTTAGACAAAGAAATAATGTAGTACTAATCAAAGACCGTCACACAAAGATAACAATAATTTCTGTAAATTTAATAAAGGAAAGATTATCCTATTAGTAAACAAGATAATCTGGACCACTAAAATAAAAGTGTTTTTTTAATTGTCTAGTAGGAAATGAATAATGAAGGGCAGAGACCCAGAAAATAGCTTGGTGCCACAGCAAGGAACCAAAACCCAGTGGTTTGGTCAGTTGAATTTAAGCATGCATGCATCCTGAGCCCTAGGGCCATATAAGTCAAATATATTTTTTAATAGGCTTATAGTTGATTGTTAAGTGATTCATCCATTTCCTCGTTAAAGAATATTAAAGAGTAAAGCCAGGATTCAATCCCAAATCCAGTATTCTTTTAACAACATTAATTCTTGGAATCAATCTATAACAACTGTCTCATATTTTACAAAAGAACACCTGTGCCTAGAAGTAGCGAGGAACTTTCAGTGCTGATTAATGACAGTGATGCAATAGGAACCCGGGTCTCATAATTCCTTTACATGGAATCATAGAATATTGAAAATAGAAAGAACCTTTGAGAACATCTAATCCTACCTATATCTGAACAGATGTTCTCTTTCTTGTTGAGTATGTCCAACTCTTCATTATCCCATTTAGGGTTTAGTTAGCAAAGATCTTAGAGTATTTTACCATTTCCTTCTCTAGTTCATTTTACATATGAGGAAACTGAGGCAAATAGAGTGAAAGAATTTGCCTAGGGTCACACAGCTAGTAAATGTCTGAGACTGGATTTGAACTCAGGAAAGTGAATCTTCTTGACTCCAAGTTGTGTTCTATCCACTGGGCCACCTAGCTGCCCAAGTTCTTTTTACATGCTCAACAAGTGTTTGTTTATATAGCCTTTGCCTGAAGACCATCATGTTGAATTACAGAACAGCTGCTAGCCTGCACATCTACACATCAGGCTTTCTTAAATGAAGAGAAACAAGAAGATCAGTACAAACTATTATACTGATGTCAAACTGAAAGTAGGATGTAGCTGAGCCAACAATTTCTTCAGTGAATACAATTGAATCCATAGAATCAACTCTTTCCCTTCTTGTGTTTTCTATGACTTTACATAATAAAGGATACTCCATTTTCACATATGTTTAAAATTTCATGATTAGCTCTTTTCTTTCCATCTTAAACATAAAGCCTTATCTCTGTTATGATTGAAGCTGATGGAGTGGGTTTATTTGTTCCTTGGTCCTGACCTGTGATTTCAGCAGTGAAGGAAATTATATATTT
Organism: Antechinus flavipes; assembly: GCF_016432865.1. NCBI lineage: Eukaryota > Metazoa > Chordata > Mammalia > Dasyuromorphia > Dasyuridae > Antechinus > Antechinus flavipes. The sequence goes on from NC_067398.1 coordinate 322,175,203, forward strand.
TGCCACTCTGTTTTCTTTTTATCCTCAGATCCTAGTACAGCACTTGGCTCATAGTAGGTGCTAAATATATGTTTGCTGATTGACAAGAATTGAATTAAGTATAGTTTGGGTTAAAACATTTTTGTTATATTAAAGTTTATTCTCTATTAATTACAGTAGATAATTTATAAATAGCTGACTGGGTACAGAAGCCTTTTTCCTTTTTAATATTTTTATTTTCCCCAGTTTTATATAAAGCAATTTTTACATTTGTTTTTAAAGCTTTGAGATCCATATTCTTTCTCTTCTTTTCCCATCTCCCCATTGAGAAGGCACACAAGTAAAACATTTTCCTAAAAGTCATATTGCAAAAGAGACCATAGATCTTCCCTTCCCAAAAAAACCTTCAGGGGAAAAAAAGTATGATTTAGTCTATATTCAGACGCAGTCAATTATTTCTCTGGGTATGGATAGCATCATAAGTCCTTCAGCGTAGTCTTGGATCATTGTATTGCTGAGAATAGCAAAGTCATTCACAGCTGATCATTTGGGTTAAATTTTTTAAGATGGCATATAGTATATTATATTTTATATCTATTTGACCAGTTTAAAAAGTTGAAAAAATGAGAAAAATAAGAATATTTTGTTTTGTTTTAACCAAAGAGCTATTCATCAGGGAGTGATGCTAAGTATGATTATGATAAGTTCTGAATTATTTGAATACAAAATAATTGAAAATATAAAACTGAAAATGTATCTTTCAATGATTTTAAATGCTTCCTATTTTTAAAAGTATAAAATTGGACTGAGTAAGACACATGGAAATACAAGTATGCTTGTCAACATTAACAATCAATCCAGTGCAGTCCAGTTCAATCACCCATAAGTTCTTGCATCTAGATAGAACCTTGCATGCCATTGCTCATTCATTCCCACCAACAAGAGGAGGTCAAGTCGATCTTTAGACCCTCTATTTCTATTTCAATCTAAAATTGGAAAGAACCATAGAATTATGTGGGCATCAGGTGTCTGATTTCTGGAATAATAGCTAACAGCACAAAGAAACAGAAGGGGAGCAAGCAGCCTAGTACAATTCCCCCAGAGGGCAAGCCATGACAAAAGGTATGGAAAGTTGAGAATGTGATAGCTACAAAAGAGAGCATTAAAGAATGCTGGTTCACATTAAATATGTCCAAAGCCATTGCCCAAGAGGGAATGTGTCCCAGAAATAGAGATGCTACAGAGGTTTGTCTGGGAGCACAGTTGCCACCAATTTGGTTGCATTTGGAAAATAATATAATTAGATTAGATTTGTGATTTCAACATAACAAGTGATACCCATTAAGAGAGATGCCTTAGCTATCTTTCCTTATCCTCAGTCTTTTCACCTATCTACCTTGTACAAATGCAGGAAGCTTAAGCTAATTAATGCCATTGCCATTGTGAGGCAATATAGCACTTTATGATAGTGACAATTCTTTAAAATTACTTTCAATAATAGTCTAACCAAAAAAAATTTGGGACGGAGTCACATTTCCATTTTAGGTATATGGGAAAAAATTAGTAGAAATCAAATGACATGTCTAAAGTTGCCCAAAAGTAATAAGCCAAAATCCCATATCCCTGATTGCTCTTGGGCCTTAACTACAACCCCAGAAAATGCTTTTTGCAAATGTTAAATTCAGAAGCAGAAATTCAAAGTAGTCAGGATCATACTTGGGCCTTTATAGTGTAGGAAAAGCCATTAGAGACTTTTGCAAATGTCCATTTGAAAGTAGCCACACTGGGCTCACTTCCCACATGTTGACAAAGGGTGTATTTCTGAGTCTTAGAGTGAATTATTTGGGCAGAATGATTCCCATGACCTATCTATATATACAATGTATAGTACAGAAATATTTAGACAGTCTGGAAGGGAAAAAAGTGAGCCAACTCCATAAACACCTTGAGCAGCTATCAGTATATCGGGATGGGGAAGGTAGGGCATGCCTTACCTAATGCATTAAACTATTTACTACCCCCATTATTATCATTGAAATCCATAGGTTACAAGGGACCTTTTGAGAGCGGGTTCTGAATGCCAGGCAGCTCAGTAACATATAGCCTCTCACACATGTAGTTAACTATCTCAGCACATCCTAGAGCAAAGCCAAACTGTGATGACCTTCTTTTCCAATTATTACAGTTGAATCGTTGCATCCTATTGTTCTTGAAATATGATGAGTTCACAAGTTTCTTATGAACTCGGTCCTCAAAATGCCAGCAATTCTACCAGCAAAAATTAACTGTGATTTTCTTAAGTCTGTACCATGGCAGAGAGGAAGTTGGTGGAAACCCAAACCCTCTGTAAATACTGATTTTTAGATATTTTCTTTAATGATATAGGAGGGGGAAGTGCTGTTTGCCCTTTATTCTGACTGCTGATACACAATTTCCAAAGTACATACACTGGCAGAAAAGAGTGGGAAAGAGGCAGAGAAGAGGAGGAAATAGAAAAAAAAAAAAAAGAAAAGAAAAGCAAGGAAGGGAAAGAAGAAGAGAGAGAGTCTATTTTTTAAAAAATATACTGCATTTTACATCACTCTTTCATTTGACATCAATTAAGATTTTTAGCATCAGGAATACCTAAATATTTGTTGGTTTATTCAATTCTATCCTGTCTAATTAAAACAATCTTAAAGCATACTGTTCTGCATCAGGGCTTTTAAATTTTTCTACCCCTTTTCGCGCAAGAAATTTTTATATGACCCCAAGGATATGGGTATATAAAATAGGTAGGCAATCAAATATTTACTGATAATAAATAATAATTTCACAACCCCTACATTCAGTTATAAGACTCCATAAGGGGTCACTATCTACAGTTTTAAAAGCTGGGTTCTGTACTACAAAATCTATGTGTGGTCATACCTGTATTAATGAAGTTTATATATAAATGGTAAAAATTATATGTGTATGTGTATATGCCAATTACAAACTCATTTGTCAGAAATTTCATAAGCAGATAGCTATAGTAAAGGAGTACAAGAATGACTTTCTAAGACATCAGATGAAAGAGCAGAATAATTTCAAATATGCCAAAGTTTCTTAAACTGTGGGTCATCATTCCATATATGGTCACATAACTGAATGTGGGGGTCACATCCGAATGTTCCATATCCCGTAGCACCCAATATTATACAACATTTTAATTCTATACTTAAAAATAAACAAACATCTATCTCATTAATATGCAAATTTGTTTTCATCTTTCATAAATGGTAGAAATTATATGTTCACCAAAGAATTGTTTTAAAATAAATATCTTTGTGATTAAATTCACATAAAAACTTCTCAGGCAAAAGGGGAACTCACAAGTGAAAAAAGTTTAAGACCTGAAATAGATTAAAATGTGTGAGTATGTCATCCCTATCCCACTCCTTACTCAATAAACTTTCATCCCTCCCTATTACTTGTAGGAATAAATATCAACTCTTCTATTTAGCTTTCTCCATCTTACTATTCCTACTTTATTACACATTACTTCTTCCATTCACTCTATGACCAAGCAAAACTTACCTTCTTGCTGTTCTTCACATATGACACTCCAACTCTTTTCTCTATTCCTGAAAGTTTTCTCTTGCATCTCAAAATTCATGGTTTCCATCAAGATTCAGTTCAAGCATAACCTCCCTCAAGTGGTCTTTCCTAGTCTACCAAGTACTAGTGCTTCTCCTCCCCCACCCTCCTTAGATTACCTTAAATTTGCTTTATATGTGTTTTTGGATGTCTCTGGATATGTTCGTAATATCTTCTAAGCTCCTTGAGGGCATCCCAATTGCTGTGTTAACACTTCCTGGAGTCCATCATCTTCCTTCCTTCCTCCATGTTGCCTCCTGCAAGAGGCAGAGATTAGACTCTCCAAGGGACTTCCAACACCAATCCCCCAGTACAAATGAATCCATGATTGGACTGTTCTCCATTCCCTAGACTCCCTTTGCTCCTGTTGCAGTAACTCCTAGTTCCTAACAGGAAATGGGGGGAGAGAAATTCAATGTGGAGCCTATGTTTAGAAGCTATAATTTTGTATACCTTATTCTCTATGGGGTTTAAGTAAGTCAATCTTTGAGCTTCAGTTTCTTCATTAGTAAAATTAATAGGTTATACTAGGTAAGTGAAACATTCCTTCTAGCTCCAAATGTATGATTCCCTAAGTAGAATTCAAAATGAATTAGATTGGTTCATCTCAATTTACATGATTAATCATATAAATAGTAAATTAATTCAAAAGATGAGTTTTTCCAAGTTAGTGATACAGTAGATAAAATACTGGACCTGGAGTCAGAAAGAACTGAGTTCAAAAACAGCCTTAGACATTTAATAGCTTTGTGACCCTGGTTAAGTAATAATCTCTGTCTGCCTTAGTTTCCTTGATTGTGAAATAGAAATTATTATAGCACTTATCTCATAGTGTTTTTGGTTTTTATTTTATTTTTCTCACAGTTGTTATTGTAAAGATCAATTGAGATAGTAGCACTTCTGGTACATAATGTTTACCAAATTCTTATTCCCTTCCTATTCCTTTTTTTCCTTTGGCATTCAGGCTATATGAACATACATTATCCATTCTTCCCTTTATATTATGGAGTAGAAGTACATTAAGTATGGAGAGAAGGGACCTGTTGGCAATGCTATTTGTAATACAAGCAAGTTCTGGTTACTAAAAGAAACTAATAACTGTCTTAACTGATCTCCTAGACAGACCTTCAGAAATCACAACTATTCTTAAAGATAAATGTATATGTGTGGGGAGAGGGGAATGCTTCTTGTGCTCTAGATGTAAATACAGAGGTACCCGTAAGAAGGAGGATATCCAATTAGAATTTTATATGACAGAGAGAAGTCCATGATATTTCCAGTGCATATATCTGGGACACATTTAAAAACATTCTGAGAAGTATCAAACCATGAGTCAGTCTTTATGATGACAGACCACAGATTGTCTTTTCTCTATCCTTTTCAGCTCACTGCTCCTTTCCTTTATTTCACCATCAGCAACCTAAAATGGATTTTCCTTCAAATTGACTGAATAGGCTAAGTTCATATATTTCAGAGATCCCTCTGCCTTCCAAAATATCTCTAAGCCTCTGAAATAACATCTATGTTTGATTAACATGGAAAAAAATCACAACTGAAGACTTTCATTCCCCAATTAGAAACTAAAACAAAGCAATGCATATCTCAGGTAGAGGTAATTCTTGAGTATCACTAACTTTCTCTCGGTGCAATTAAGAAATGAAATGAACACAAAATACTGACTCTCAGAATCTCCTATTTGGTGGGGTAGAAGTGGGAACAATGTGACAAAGTGAGAAGGGATTATGCAACTTGCTTCAAGATGTGTGGAAAGCAAGGAAAATCATGCTGTGAACAACCAAAATTATATGATGCTTATGTTTCTTCCAGTCTCATATAACACCTATGTATGCAAAAACTACTCTCTCTCAAAAAGGAAAAAGTGAAATACCTGGAGGAGTCTTCTATTTTCCAATTTATCATATTTAATAAAGCTTAATAAATGGAAACACTGAAGAAAAGGATGAAAAGAGATGGGATTAAATGGAAATTGAAAGACCATGACACAAAGAAGGAAGGAAGAAAGACCACTGAAAACCTATAGCTTCTAAGTGAATATGAGGATCATGTTTTAGAGCCAAAATTACATGGAAGAGCACCTAATTCAACCCATTATTTTACTAATGAGGAACATAGTAATTAAATTCCAGATCTTGGACTCTAAGTTCATCATTCTTTCCACTGTTGTTATTCATTCTTGAAGGAGGAGGGCAGAAGATATAGCTAAACTATACGTGGGTTGGGGAAAGGTCTTCTTGTGCTCTAAAGAATGATATAAATACCCAGGTGCCATCAAGTAAGAAGCTACCCAATAATAATCAAAAAAAGTAGAAAAGGATGGTGGTAGTTGCCTTTCTGCTTAAGGATACCAAAGCAGCCTTATGAGAATTTTATATGACAGAGGTAAATGATAGTGCACATATATCTAGGACACAAGTGAAAATATCCTGAGAAGTATCAAACTTTATGACTGTGAATCAGTCTTCATGATTCCTTTGTGGAAAGAAGATAACACCAGAAGGAGTCTAGAAAACATTAGTAACACTTATTCCATCCTAAAGTGAAAAAACCTGAAGACATTGAGTACACAGATGTTTTCATTAGCACTATTCACTTAACATAAGGACCTAGAAGGATGCACTTTATTAAAAAGTTATAGAAATTATTTTAAAGGAGAGGAGTGATGAAGTAGAATTCTATATTAAGAAGGTATTCATGGGTTAAGAAAATCCAAGCACCTGAGGGGAGAAACACAATGGAAAGTATTTAGGTGAGAACTAATTAATAAAGGTAGAAATCAAACAATATTGTCAGAATATATTATAGAAAATCTGAACAGGAGAAGAAATTAGATGAGGAAACAGGGAAATCAAGTTTGGAAATATAGTATTATAGAAATGGGGGTGTATCACACAACCAGACCAGCTAGAACTTTTTCTTTGCAGAATTAGAATAGCTGATCAGTCTGTGATCTGCCCTAATAAAATTTCCATCCTTCAAATGATAGAGGAAGCAACAAAGGGATATGATCATCTGCACCTGACTTGATTCTGATCTACAAAGAAAATAGCTACTCAAATAAAAACAGCCAGAATCTGAATTTTATGAATTTCATGAACCAGGGTGTATAGAGTTACAGTGGATCTAGAGCTGGTGACCAGAAATCCACACTGCCTAACACCAATTTGGTGAGTTTCTGGCAGCAGAGGGGCTACCAGTCTTGATGAAAGAGGGGAGAATTTGAACCAGTTAAGAAATAGAGTAGGATGACTGCTTGCCATCTAGGGGAGGGGGTAAAGGGAGGGAGGGGAAAAAATCGGAACAGAAGTGAGTACAAGGGATAATGTTGTAAAAAAAATTACCCTGGCATGGATTCTGTCAATATAAAGTTATTATAAAATAAAATAAAATATTAAAAAATAAATTAATTTTTTTTAAAAAAAAGAAAGAAATAGAGTAGGATGAAACTTGTGACAATCATTCTGGTTGGCCTGTGAGTGGTTGCTATATATACTTCCAGTCTGAGAAAGATTAGGGATACCTAATTTCAAAAGAAAATTAAACCAAAAAGATATACATTAAGAGTTCTTATCACTGGGAGTGAAGTTGTCTTCATCATCATAAAGTTTGTGGAAGATGAGAAAAATAGTTACTCAGACATGAACCCTAGATTCTGATAAAGTAAATTGCAAAAATTTGGAAAGGCATGATTCAATGTACTAATATTTTGCAGTAGAAACAAGTTCAAGAAATATAGGAATCTCTTAAAAATAAAATTCTGAAGATACAAATAAAAATGATTATCATGAAGAGAGATAGTAAAGATAGAAAAAGACAAATGTGGATACCCAGAAAGAATCTACCAATAAACTCAGAAAGTTATATATGTAAGATGGAAACAAGGGCAAGTAATTAAGGATGAAAAAAATAGTACCTCATTCTGTAAGAATGAGCTGAGACCATTCATAAATGCTATGGACAATCAAAAAGTATTTTTATTCAATTACGTTCATGCAAGAGAAAGATGAAAGAAAAGATAAAATATTGATTCAATTCAATTCAAGAAATAATTATGAGGCACGTATCAAGTTCTGTACATCTTGATGGCTAACAATGAAAAGACTGAATGATTCAATTTCTATTTTATTTTTCAATCAGAATAACCTATGGAATAAGGATGATATCAAGGCAATACAAAATAGAAATTCAAGTAGAAATGCAAGACAAATAAGAAGGTGATCATCCGAATGTTGGAGGGGATGTGGGAAAACTGGGACACTGATACATTACTAGTGGAATTGTGAACACATCCAGCCATTCTGGAGAGCAATTTGGAACTATGCTCAAAAAGTTGTCAAACTGTGCATACCCTTTGATCCAGCAGTGTTTCTACTGGGCTTATATCCCAAAGAGATACTAAAGAAGGGAAAGGAACCTGTATGTGCTAAAATGTGAAAGGAGCAGGACCAGGAGATCATTGTACACAGCAACAACAAGACTATATGGTGATCAACTCTCATGGATGTGGCCCTCTTCAGCAATGAGATGAACCAAATCAGTTCCACTTGTTCAGTAATGAAGAGAATCACCTACACCCAGAGAGAGAACTGTGGGAAATGAGTGAACCACAACATAGAATTTCTACTCTTTTTGTTATTGTTTGCTTACATTCTTGTTTTCCTTCTCAGATTTCTTTCTTTCTTTCTAAATTCAATTTTTCTTGTGCAGAAAGATAATTGTATAAATTATATAATTTGTATAATTGTATAATTGTATAATTTTGTATAAATTGTATAAAATATATTTTATTTAACATAAACTTTAACATGTTTAACATGTATTCGACTACTTGCCATCTAGGGAGGTGGTGGGGGGAAGGAGGGGAAAATTTGTAACAGAAGGTTTTGCAAGGGTCAGTGTTTAAAAATTACCCATGCATATGTTTTGTAAATGCAAAGCTATAATAATAGTAATAATAAGGTGGTCATCTAGCTGACTTTTAAGTCACCAGGCCCAGATTATGTCCATCCTAGGGTATTAAAAGTACTGGTAGACAAAAGAACACTATACACTGCAACAAGATTATGTGCTGATCAACTGTGAAGGCACTTCACTCTTTTCAACAATGAGGTGTGTTTTAGGCCAGTTTCAATAGATTTTTGATAGAGAAAAGCATCTACATCCATAGAGAGGACTGTTGAGATTGAATGTAGATAAAAACATAATATTTTCATTTTTTGTTATTGTTTACTTGCTTGGTTTTTTTTCTAATTTTTCCCTTGATTTTTCTTGTGTAGCGTGATAAATATGGAAATATATTTAGAAGAATTGCACACATTTTACCTAAATTGGATTACTTGCTATCTAACGGAGGGGGAAAGGGAGGATGGAAAGAGAAAAATTTGAAACACAAGGTCTTGCAAGGGAGAATTTGAAAATTACCTTTACATGTATTTTGAAAAATAAAAAGCAATTATTATTTTTTAAAGTGCTGATAGCTTAGTTGTTTGGGGTCATTGCTAGTGGTCTTTGAAAGATTGTGGAGAACTGAAAAGATACAACCTGAAGAAGGGCAAATGTCCCAAATATTTTTAATAGAATATAGTGAAGTGTCACCATTAGATCGATCAGAAAAATTATTAAGGAAATGGCCTTTTAATATAATCATGGCCTAGGACCTTTCAAAGTCTCTGGATGTTGTCATATGAAACAGATCCTTTCCTGGGGATCTGAATGAAAATATAAACATTTTCTCTCTTTGTCTAGTACTTCCACCTAGAGCACTTAAAAAAAAATTTCTACATATATTTGTGCTATAGATTATGTCTAAGGACCCCCAAATCCAAACATTGGGGTTCCCAACTCTACAACAAACATTCAATGTGCAATATGGGTATCAAGATTGGTTACCTAGTGATACACAACTAGTTAGTATCTAAGAGAGCATTTATCTTCCCTTTTCTAAGCTTAGAACAGTTATCCCCTGCATCATTAGAACTATCCAAAAATATACTAGGCTTTCTGGAGAACTGATGGATCTCCCATTTCTGGAAGACCAGTCAGATGCTTGAATAAATTTTCACAAAGGACATTATATAATGAATCCTTTGCCATATCAAGGTTGCACCAGATTATCTCTTGAGTCCCTTTCAGATTCTGCTCTATCCAAATGGATATAAATTTTAATTTCTGAAATTTCCAAAAAATATTTTGGAGTTTATTGGCTAGGATCTTGCCTTAAACTCAAATCACTCTGGCTCTCATTATGAGCAACAGGTCCCAGACAGATATATATATATATATACACACATATATATTGACAAGGTAAAAAAGACCATTCTCTGCCTCATTTCTTACCTAGCCTTAAACCCTGATTGGGCATTGCTTCAGCCAAATGGAAAATTTTTCAAGACCCTAACTTAAAAGGCTAAAGTCTCCCCCTGCATCCAGGGCCATCTCCAGTCAACATGATCTATATCTTGCCATTGAATCCTGATGGCTCCAGAGGAGATAGTAAGGCTGGTGTCTTTGAACAGCCCTTCCTCACTTAAATCTTATTCACTAGAATGCCATGAAATCACTTCATTCATGTCATAGTCCTCTTTGAGAACAAAAGACAAACAACAACAAGTGTTGGAGGCCACATGTCTTTTGTCTCATTAAGGTTGTACTGGAGGATCTCTAAGGTGTTTTCCAGATTCTGTGAATTTATGACGTTTTAAGGTTTTTTAACCTTGACTTTCTATAAAATAACTTTTCTCCTGAGGAGTCATTAATTGAATTATCTCTGTGAAACACATGTGTATTTGCATGCATGTACATAAACTTGCTGAAAAGCTGTAATAGCAATTTTCACTTCCAGTTCTCAGGCTGCACCAATGTGTTTTGACCAGTGGTTTAAATTTGCAGGGACTGTATAAATAAAATTTAAATCTCCAATCCAATTAATGCATTAAAAACAGAGAAAGTTTTGCTCAAAAAGCAGTATCTTCCATGTATTTTGTGCCCTAGTATTATCCCCACCTATGTATAAGGCTAAAAAGGGCCACCTATTACAGTAGAGATGTATCTAAAAAATCTCTCAAGCTGCCTGTAATAATCTCCATTATGTATAATGACCATTTTGATAATAGTCTTTAGAAGAGGTAATGGCCCTGCTGAATGGTTATTACCTGTCTGTTCACGCTGGAAGCAAGATGCAGGAGCCAGAGGGGACAGTCAAATGGTCCTCGTGGTGTATTCTGAGGGAATAAGAAATATTTAACAGAATACGAGAAACAGACAAGCAAATGCCTTTCGTGGCAAAAGCTGTCTGTGATGGTGCCACAAGCCTTCCTGAAATTCATAATTTCAGAAGAATGCTCCAAATAATGGATCTTGTTCTCAGCCTTTAGACCACTTACATTCAGAGAATCACAAGGTCTATTAAAAAGAGGAGAAAAAGACAACTGGATGTTATCCTACTCTGTCTGATATTTGTTAGACAGAGATTAAAAAAGAAATCTGAAATAGAAGGATATATCTTTATGCCAGCATTAAATTCCAGAGGGATATCTCTGAGATGCTGGTAGCCTAGTGCAGAAATAGGGGACCCATTCAAAGTTCCAGATCCAATTAAATAAAATCTGGGACATTTACCAACTAGAATGGAAAAGGCATTTTCAGAATCTACATAGCTTACTTTTTAGAAGCCAAGGTTGAGTTCCCATTTCCTTGTATCTATGGTACAGTTTGCAGAGTATGTTCTCCCTCAGCATTATGTTTTCACTTAAACAAATGAGAAAATTTCACTTAAACAAAATGAGAAAAAAAATGAGAAAAAATCCTTTTGTAAATTTTTAAGTGCCATATAAATCTTAGTGATGATGATGATGAGCCAAGGGGAAAACAGGTCTTGGAGAGGGTGGGATACATGAGTGGGCAAATATATTTGTATACTATAATAGATATGTAGTCTCATTGATGTTCCTACATCCATCAATGGTGAAAATTGGAATCCATTCACACCCTTGCATTCAATATGACTCATCACAGGGGTGGCTTCCCATAAATCCTCTGCAGGAGTTTGAGCCTACCAATCAAATTACAAGACCATCCCTAATAGATAAGATTGCATGGAACTTTAGATAAAAATATGTATATTTACATATAAGCATATGATACATGCAGAGATATGTGTACATGTATACACATTGCATGTATATTATGTGTGTATATATTATACATATTGTGTGCATATATATATGCATAGTGTGTGTATATGTGTACTATACCACTACAAAAAATAATAGCTAGTTCAGACAATGGACTAGAAGCAGCAAATTGGCTTATCTTGGTTTACTTTGCATTCTTCCAACAAAAGACAGTTGAAATGTTATTTATGAAGACAAGAGCAAAAATATTTGTCTTCCCAGGGTCTCCCACAATAGTTCCTGAAATTAAATGTTGGTCCACAATGAAAAACAATAGTTTGAGGTCACTCAATTTGCAATGAAAAGAATGAGGTATATACCATCTTATTTGCAGGGCTGTCTTAAGGAATTTATTAGATTTCTTTGGTTTCACTTCAGCTGGTAGAACCATGTGGAATGGATGAAAATTTCGGGGAGGAAGATTTCAACATAATATATGGAAAAATTCGCTAACAAGTAGAGCTATCTGAAAATGGAATATTCTATTTTGGAAGATAGTGGGCTTTTTATTACTAAAAGTCTTCAAGAAGATCCTAGAGGACCAGCTTTTGGAGAAGAAATTTTTGTTTAGATATTGGTTAGACTAGATGACTACTCAGGTCCCTGAAAATTCTGAGATTTTTTTAATCACTAAATTTATAAATTGATCAAGTAAAAAGGACTTGTACATAAAGATTTGTACAAGCATAAATACTGTTATTAATAAAGTCAGAGGTAGAGGTAAGGTTAAATCCCACCATTGTAATTTTTAGCCCACACTTCTCATTAATTATCTTCTTTAATACTACAATGGACCTGTGATCTCATCTATGTTGGTATTCTTTCCTTTGGAATACAGGTCATGGCCCATCAATGTCTTCCCATTTTCTGTGATTTTTTTTTCTAATGACCTATAAATCTTTCCTAAGTGCTCCACATATTGTGCTGGGAGGCCCTCTTTTCACTCTTCTGGCATTGTGTGAGTACCAATGAAATGTGAATTTTATGCCAATTACCCCTTTCTCTGCCTTCATGGCTAGCCTATCATTTTTCTTTCAATCATACGTTTCTCTGATATCTTTCATGACACTTGTGTGAAGCAATTCCTCATTTGTGCTCCCTTGAAATTAAATGACCAATTATAGAAATAATTATGATAACATATTTCAGGAAAATAATTATGCAATAACAATTATATATTGTTGCACCTTGTTTAATTTGTACCTAAACATAATCCTTTGAGGTAGTCAAGATAGCTATGAAGTTCACTTGAATAGATGAAAAACTAAGGCAGAGAAATAAAATGAGGAACTCCAAATTCCACAAGTTAGTGATAAAACTAGAATTAGATTCCAGATCTTTCAGTGTTTTTTTATGCTATTATCATGTCTTCATATATTCGTATATTCTATAAACTATGATTGTATTTTACCATATCCAGGTGATAAGTTGTGCTTAAATCAAATTTTCAATCTGATATTTGAAACTCAGAACTTGTTTTCCACATAATACCAATGATATGCAATTGATAGATTCCTTGGTTAGACCACAAAAATTCATCTGATCCATATCCTAGCAAAAATAGTGCCATTAATAGCCCTGAGTTCTAATCTCTGAGTATTAACCCTGGCTTTTGAAAACCTCTGAATCATGAATATGGTGGAAAGTAAAACCCAAGAAAGCAACTCACCTTAATATAAAAAACATTAGGCTCAAAGAATAAGGAGACTTAAGTTCTAATCCCAGGTTGCCTCTCTGAACACCTCAGCTTACTCGTTTATAAAAAATAATTTTAAAAACTAGAAATCAGATTTGGATTCTAATCATAGCATCATAAGAATGAAAGTTGAAAGGCAAGTTGGAGCTCATCTAATCCAGCCACTTTATTTTACAGAAAAGAAAACTATGGCCCAGATAAGTAGAGATACTAAATAAATAGAAAGATGAAAGAAAGAGGAGGAAGAAGACAGGAAAGGAGGAAGGAAGTGAGGAAGGAAAGAGGGAAAGAAGAAAGGAAAAAAAGAAGGAAGGATGGAAGGAAGGAAGGAAGGAAGGAAGGAAGAGAGAGAGAGAAAGGAGGGAGGGAGGGAAGAAGGAAAAGAAGAAAGGAGGGAGAGAGGGAAAGAGAAAGGGAAGGAGAGAGGGAAAGAGGAAGGAAGGGAGGGAGGGGAGAGAGGGAAAGAGGAAGGAAGGGAGGGAGGGAGAGAGGGAAAGAGGAAGGAAGGGAGGGAGGGGAGAGACAGAAGATACAGATAGACAATATTTGGTTCAGACCTATGATTTTATTACTGTAGGGAACTATACTCTGCCAAACAGATCTAAAACTATCCTACAGTTACAATGTAGAGAATTGCTTCAGATTTTGACTGGTTAAATGACTGGCTCAGAGTCTCATAGGATATATCAAAGTCAGGACTTAAACCCCCAACCTTTCTTACTCTGAAGCAGGCTATCCTCTGCATCCTGCTGTATTTCAATGACTGCATTACAATTATATTAAACTTGTAACTTTTAAAGTTATCATTTGAAATATATAAATCTCTTTCAAAGTGGATATGAACAGAAAACATCCATTTTATGCTTCTTTTTGGTAAGATAAATAAAAGGTAAACTACAGAGACATTTAAATCACAAGCTACAGACTAAAATTAAAATGCATTATGTATGGTTTAAAAGGTGTGTGCATTATACATAGTAAAATAGAAGTAAGGTAATGCAATTAAAACATAAGAAAATGAGCTTTAAATTGATGTCCTACATATCTGCAACATTAATTTTAAAATGAAAGTTTATTTTTTGGTTGTAAAACTTTAAAAGAATAAAGAAATGCAAGCTATAATTTGAAAAACTGCCTTAATATCTTTTCTGGATCAGAAACAGAAGAGAGTTTTAAAATATGTGCTTCACAACAGTCAATGAGACTCTATATACAATGCTGTTTTGAGTGCACGTCCTCAGCTGAAATGCTGTCTGCAGAACTATGAGAAAAAGGCCATACAATAGCAATAAAATTAAGGCATATAAGAGCACTGTGCCTTCCCCACCCCACAGAGCTAGCTGCACATTCACACTCAGAATCTCATCCTTTCTGCCTCCTGAGCAGTCCTTCAATTTCATTGACTTCAAAAGGCAACCATAAAATGGAAATGAGATAGGAAAATAGAAAAGGGGTGGGGAATAGAACCCAGACATGGATGCTGGTGAGCTACTCTGACTGAGGCAACAGGAATGGTGAAAACAGGAAAATGTCATTCACTGTGCAAAGGTCTTAATGAGAAGCAGCATGACACAGAAGGAAGAAAACCAATATTGAAATCAGCAAGATTCAGATTCAAATTACTCCTCTAAAAATTGGTCCTATAACTGTGGGCAAGTCACTTAATCAAGTCACTTAATCTCTGCACTTTTCAATCTCAATGATTGTAGTATTCTGTGTTATGGCCTCTTTTGACATTTTGATAAAGCCTTTAGACCTTTTCTTCTAATAATGTTCTAAATGCATAAAATAAAATACATAAGAATTAAAGGAAACCAAAAACTAGTGAGAAATTATGTATCATTCTCCATACATGAACACCTTGAAATAGATGCACAGATCCCTGCTGCAAGATGATAAGTGAAATGAAAGTACCATATTGCTAAGGAATTTATAAAGAGTTCAGTCACTTACTGGGAAGACAGCTGATGGCACTGAATAAAAAAGTGAGATTTGAATCAATAAAACTGGAATTCAAATCCTGCCTCAGACACTTGCTATTTCTGACTGAGTAAATCACACTCTTTGCTATTTGACTCAATTTCTTCAAATGTAAAAAGAGCATAATAATATCATATACTTCACAAGATTGTTGTGAAGACCAAATGGGATGATATTTATAAAAAGCACTTAATACAGTACCTGGCACATAATAAGCTATACATAATCTGTAAAATAACAACATTATTATAAAAACAAAAAATTGCAAAAGACATGAAAATCTAATCCACACAAGACTATATGTAATTGCAGAGGGCTGATAAAACAAGATGATAGACTCCTGGTGAAGATTGAGGACACTAGAAATCACTTTGCTCAACTTTACATGTTTGTACCAGAAATTCTGTTTTTCTTTTTTTTTTCTCAGTGAAGAGAAGTCAAGGGGTGGTTAGAAGATATCTTTGTTCAAAAAATAAAATAAAATCATTTAAAAAAAAAAGAGGTCCTTTTGATCCCTTTTTTGTTTTTTTTTTCTCCCTACTCTCTATCTCTATCTCTCCTTGCTATCCCACTATTACATAAAACAGAAAGAAAATAAAATCCTTCTTATCTCTTTTCAACAATGAGGTGACTCAGGGCAATTCCAATAGACTTGTGATGGAGAGAGTCATCTGCAACCAGAGAGAAAACTATGGGGACTAAATGTGGTTCACAACATATATATTTTCATCTTTGTTATTGTTGTTTGCTTACTTAGTTTTTTCTCTTGGTTTTTTTAATCTGATTTTTCTTGTGCAGCCTGATAAATATGGAAATATGTTTAAAAGAATTGCACAAGTTTAACTCATATTGGATTGCTTGCTGTCTAGAGGAGGGGGGAGAAAGGGAAAAATTATGTTACGGAAGGTTTTGTAAGGAGGAATGTTAAAAAAACTATCTTTACATGTATTTTGAAAAATAAAAAGCTATTATTTTTATAAGTACCTATAATAAATATGAGTATTTAAGTCAAACAAATTCTTATATTTCCTGTGCCCAAAAATGTTTTTTTTTGCCTCTATGTCATTATCTCTCTTTTAAAAGGCAGGTAGCATACTTCATCATTATTTCTCTAGGAATCTGAGGTGGTGATTGAATTGAGTAGATTTCTCAAGTCTATCAAAGTTGTTTTTCTTTATAAGTCATTCCTCAACTGACAAATGGACAAAGGATATGAACAGGCAGTTTTCAGATGAAGAAATCAGTTATCTATAGTCACATTAAAACTGTTCTAAGTTACTACACAATTAGAGAAATGCAACTTAAAACAATTGTGAGGTATCACCTCACACCTATCAGATTGATTAATATAATATAAGAAAAATGATATATGTTGGAGAATAGATGGAAAAATTGGGGCCTTAATTGCATTGTTGGGGGACTTGTAAACTGAACCAACCATTCTAGAGAGCAATTTGAAACTATGTCCAAAGGGCAATCAAACTATGCATACCTTTTGATCCAGCAAGACCACTAATAGATCTGTGTCACAAAAAGATGATAAAAAGGGGAAAATACAAAATATTTATACATGTACAAAAATACTTATAGCAACTTTGTTGTGATGCAAAAGAATTGGAACTGGGAAATCAACTGGGAAATGTCTGAACAAGTTGTGTATATGAATATAATGGAATATTATTGAATTATAAGAATTGATGAGCAGACAGATTTCAAAGAAAAAAAAACCCTGGAAAGACTTATACAATTGATGCTGAGTGAAATGAGCAGAACCAGAACATTGGACACAGTAACAGTTAACACTGTGTGATAATCAACTATGATTGGTTTAGCTCTTCTCAGCAATTCAGTAATCTAAGACAATTCCAAAAGATTCATGATGAAAAATGCTATCCATACAAAGAACTGATTGCATTTGAATGCAGATCAGTGTGTGTGTGTGTGTGTGTGTGTGTGTGTGTGTGTTGTTCTGTTTCCTTTTTCACAACAGAATTAAATAGCAAAGTGAGCAGAAGCAGGAGAACATTGTACACAGTAATAACACATTCAGAGAAAGAACTGATGAGTCTGGAAGCAAATTGAAGCATACTGTTTTCACTTTATCTTTTTCATATTTTTTCCCTTTTGCTCTGTTTCTTGTTCCACAATATGACTAATATGGAAATGTGTTTTACATGATTGCACATATATAACTATACTAAATTGCTTGTCGTGGAAAGAGGGAATGAAGAAGAAAATTTGGAACTCAAACTTTTATTTAAAATGAATGTTAAAGTTGTTTTTCTTTATAATGTTGCTATTATCAAAAATGTTTTCTTGGATCTGCTTACTTCACTCTACTTTAGTTCATAAAATTCTCGGTTTCATGGAAACCATACATTTCATTATTTCTTATGGAACAATAATATTGTATTATATTCGTAGACCATAATTTGTTTAACCATTCATTCATAGAGGGGCATCCCATTTGTTTCCAGATTTTTGTTATTAGAAAAAGAGCTAAAAAGAAAAAGGGAAAAAAATAAAAAGAGCTGCCCTAAATAAATTTGTATATATGGGATTTTTTCATCTTTATTTGATTTCCTTAGAATATAGATCTAATAGAGATACCTCTTGTTCAAAATGATGCGCTCTCTCTCTCTCTCTCTCTCTCTCTCTCTCTCTCTCTCTCTCTCTCTCTCTCTCTTTTTCTCTCTCTGTCTCTGTCTCTCTGTCTTTCTGTCTGTCTGTCTATCTCTCACATACATACAGACACATATATCAGCTGGGTAGTGATATGCCTATTTCCCCCCACAGTCCTTCCAATATTTTTCATTACCCTTTTGTATCACTTCTGTCAATCTTAATGAGTGGGGGAAAAAAAGAAACCTCAGAATTGCTTTCATTTGTATTAATTTCTAACAATTTAGGCTGTTTTATGTGTTTGCTGATAGCTTATATTTCTTCTTTTGAAATCTGTTCATATCTTTTGATCATTTATCTATTGGAAACCATTAATTTATCTTAGTCTTATAACTTTGAATAAGTTCTCTTGGATCTGAGATGCTGAACCAATTCATTCAACTAAAAGTGTATTAATGTGTCTATTTTCCCCATAACTCTTCCAACATTTTTCATTATCATTTTTAATCACTTTTGGCAAGCTGAATGGGTGTAAAGAATCTCAGCATTCTTTTAATTTGTTTTTCTTTATTTTGTCATGATTGAGAGTATTCTTATATATTTATTGATAGCTTATATATCTTTTGAAAACAAGCTGTTCATATCCTTTGACTCTTTATCTATTAGAGATCATTTGTCTTTCTTAGTTTTATAAATCTGAATCAGTTCCTTTTAGACATGAGACTTTTATCAAAGATATTTTCAGTAAAAAAAGTTTTCTGATTACCTATTTCCCTTCTAATTTTAACTTTATTGGTTTTGTTTGTGCAAAAGCCTTTTCCTTTTATATAATCAAAATTGCCTAGTTTATCTCTGACCATCTTCTCTATTTGGTTACATATTCTTCCCTTACTCATAGGTCCAAAAATGTAATTTCTTCCTTGTTCCTATAATTTTGTTATGACATGTTATTTCTAAGTCATGTACTGATTTGGACCTTATCTTGCATTATATATGGGATGTAAAAAGTTGTTCTAAACTTAATTTCTATCAGATTACTTTCATGTTTTCCCAACAGGTTTTGTCAAACAATGAATCTTTGCCAAGAAAATCCCAAATGGGATCACAAAGAGTCAGACATGACTGAAACAACTGAACAACTCCAGAACTGGGTCCCTTGGGTTTACTAAACACTATGCTACTGTGGACTTTTGCTTTTGTGTGTTGTTTACCCAATCTGTTCCACTCATACATATAGGAGGCACTACATAATTAATTATCTATTTTTTAGCCAATATGAAAGTGTTTTGATTGGGTACTGCTAAGCTGCCTTCATTACTCAATTCTGAATTTAAAAATACTCATTTTATAAGAAGTAAGATAATTACTTCATAAAGGGGTTTTATATCACATATTTACATAATTATACATATTATATAATTATATTTTTATGTTATATCACTTTATAAATAGGGGTTTTGTTGTCGCATTTTATAAAGGCTGGAGCTCTCAAATGTATCTCTATATGTCAAGGAGAATTTCTTGTTTTTCATTAATTCTCTCAGTTATATCCTGTTGCCAAACTCTAATCCTACTCTATCTAGCATAATGATGTCATATTGGTCCACTTCGAGAAGGAAGGACAACAACCAATAAACCAATTATCAATTAATGTTATGTCCAGATTATTAAAAGAAACAAATCTACCCAGGATAATTTATTTGAAGAATATTTTGAGGATATTTTGACACCTTTATATATATTTAGAGCCTTTGTAATCTATTTTTTATTAAAGATAATAATCTAAAAAATAATTTTTGGTACCAGATCATGTCTTATTAGACATTCAAATGGTACTAAGTTTGTCCAACCTGCCAAGCTGTTTTGTACAGTTTCTACCATTCTTTGAATATGTAATATGTGCTCATTAATAAGTCCATAATCTTTTTAAGCTTATTGATAATTTTTGGTGATGGCCTGATCCTGAATTTCTATAATAAACTCTCCATTTTTACAAACAAATTTCCATGACACTTATTATTCAGTGTTTCTTTGATGAAATTTTATTGGCTTAACTCATGGGAATGATGCCCATGGTGGGACTTAATTCCAAAATTGTATTTTAGTTAATTCTGAGGTTTTGCTTGAAATTAAAATCACATTTGGTTGCATCCAACAAACCTGGCAGCACACCTCTATCACTATCATTTGCTATTATTCATTAAAATGATGTTTTCTTGTTCCAAAAGTACGATTTTTAAAAAATTTTGCCCTAAAAATGTTTCTTCATCCTTTTTGACAAGGAATATAGATGGTACAAAAGATAGAATACCAGACTTGACATCTGGAAGACCTGAGTTCAAATATAATCTCAGATACTTACAAACTTCTGTTCACTCCAGTTTCCTCATTCCTAACAGAGGAGATAAAAGTGCTTAGCCAAGTGACTGGAATACAGTAAGTGCAATGTATGGAAGTGTTCACCTTTCTATAGTACTTTAGAGTGCTGAACCTCTGCTTCATTAATATTCTAGTAGTTTTGTTGACACTCTTCAAATATGTTACAATCCATTTTATAATTCTATAAGTATGTATTGAGGCTGTTATCTTATAGTTGTTTATTACTTTTAACTTGTTTTCTATCCTGAGCTATTGTGAGTATTAATGACTAATTGTCATTATACTATTTTACCAGAGATTTTTCAAGATGTTTTGGGCTCATAGATTTTTAAATATTTTCCACTGAACTGGTTTTGAGAATACTTTAGATTATATAAAATCATGTTTGCCTGACAAAGACTACAGAATCTTAGAATCACAAAACTTCAGAATTGGAAGGGCATCAAGTGTTAGCTATTGCAACTAAACCCTGCTAAATGTAGAAGGCATTCTTTTTCTGGACTATTTTTTCTGGAAGAGTTCCAATGAGGGGTAATTCACAATAGGGAAGCAACCCATTCCACTTTTGCAAAGGCATAACTGTTAAGGTGATTTTCCTTACATGAAGCCTAAATATGTTTTTTTTTTTTTTACAACTTCTATTTATTATGTCTGGCTCTACTCTCTGGGACCACACAAATCAAGTCTGATCCCTCTTGCACACAACAGAGCTTTCAATACTTATGTTCACATATTGTGTGTACCTAAGTCTTTTTTTCTTCAGGCAAAATACTGTTAGTTCCTTCAACTGAATCTTATGTTTTGAAGAAAGGAGACCTTTCACCACCCTAGTTACCTTTTTCTGTACCTTTCTTAGTCCTTACACTGTAGTTTTCACAATTGAAAACAATATTCAAAATGTAGTCTGATAAGTTCAGGGTCTATCTTTTATTGAAGCTCAACACTGTATTCGATATTTTTGTCTGTCAACTGACATAGCTGATTCATATTTACCTTGGAGTTAATTTAACAAATCATCAAGCATTTGTTAAGTACCTACTATTTAAGGATTGTGCTAAGCACTAGGGACATAAAGAAAAGGGGAAAAAAAGTCTCTTCTTAGGAATCTCACAGTCTAATAGAAGAGAATACATGCAAATAACTGTACAAGTAAGCTATATACAAGATAAATTGGAAATAATCAAATCAGAAAGATAGGAATACCGGAAAGACTTCTTAAAGTTAAGACTCCAGCTTCAATTTGAAAGAAGCTGTGGAAGACAGAATATGGAAATGAGGAAGGAGAGGATTTGGGACTGGATGGGAAGGTACACAACTAATGAAAATGTCCAGAGTCAAGAGATAATTTTTCTTGTGCAAGCAACAATAGCAAGGAATCCAGGGTCACTAGATCACAAAGTACATGGAGAGCAGTAAAGTGTAAGGAGATTGAAAAAGTAGGAAAAGGCCAGGTTATAAAAAGTTTTGAAAGCCAGAGGATTGTTGGGTTTTTTTTTTTTTTTGATCCAGAAAAAGAGGAATTTGGGAGGGGGGGGGAGGGGGGAGGCCTGGGAGTCCATGGTAAGATCTTTATTCTAAGAAGATCAGTTTGACAGTTGAGTGAAATGTTTGTAGTCCATCAAACCCCCATTTCTTTTTTCAGATATCCTGCTACTTTATCATGTCTCTCCATTTTGAATTTATAAAGTTCAAGTTTTTAATACAAATATGTTGAATTATAACTATTAAATTTCATTTTATTAGTTTAAGTCCAATATTCTAGCATGTCAAAGTCTCTTTGGATCCTGACAAACATTAAGCACATATTCCTTAGTGAGAAGAAGATCCATCACATCATCCACATCCCCTACTCAATAAGCTCCTATGACTCCCTATCACTTGCAGGATCAAATGCAAAAAATCTTGTTTGGCACTCAGACCCTTTCATAATCTAATCTCATCATCTTTCTATTATTCTTATACCATACATGTTACCCCTTTATATCTTCTTTTTTCTGGTAATGCTATCCTCCTTGCTGTCCTGTGAACAAGACCCTCCAACTCTCAGCTTTAGGCACTTTCTCTAGATGTATCCCATGCCTGCGATGTCCTCTTCATCTCTATCACCTTATTTCTCTGGCTTCTCTCAAGCTCAACTAAAATTCCACCTTTTAGAAGAAACCTTTCCTAACCCCTCTTTTTCCTGTTTATCCATGTTAATATAGCTCAGCATAACATCAATCAGGTCTTTTGGTTCCCAATGATGTAATTTATCTAGGTTAAGTGACTTGAACTAATAAAGGGAAAGCTAGATGCTCTCTTACTATTATTTTCCTCATTTTTTTGTTTTACTTATTTGTTTGCATATAGTTTTTCTTATTAGATTATGAGCTCTTCAAAGAGCTTCAAAGACAGAAATCTTCTGGCTCTTTTGGTATCCTCAGTCTTAGTACAGTGCCTAGTAGTAGGCACTTAATAAATGTTGTTGTTGGTGTTGTTGTTTTTTTTACTAAATCACTGAATGCTTCTCCTGTGATTAAAGAGAAGAAAATGGCTGATGATGTTAAAAAATTTTTTTGATACATAGAGTAAGGAATGAGGAAGCTCACTCCAGATGTCCTCTGCCTTCTCAATGAAACTGGAAGCTCAACCATCTGCTTTGAATAGAAGGATAGGGGAGAGGAAAAGAACAGTAGGAGAAAGAGGAAAAAGACAAATTTACATCTTGAAAGGGAAAGGAATGTTAGGAACAATACATGTGAAATGATACTTTATCCAAAAAGTGTATAAAAGCTGGAGGCTACTTGACATTCAGTTGAGAGTATAACTCTGTTGTGGATAACAACAACAACAATACTATTTCTATAATGTATTAAAGTTTACAAAGCATTATATAAATATTATCTCATTTTATCTTTACAAAACATTATGACCCTACTTGACAGAGCCTAAGTAACTTGTCTAGGGTTAAATAGCTAGTAACTGTCTAAAACTGGATTTGAACTCCTCTTCCTGACTTAAGATCCACCACAAAACCTAGATTGTTTTGGGAGACTATAAGGAGAAAATTATTAAGAAAAAAGAATAGGAAGACCTTGAGGACAAAGCAGTTTTTGTATCAAACTTACTAAGCCGGACACTGATCATATAAGAAAATCTTGGCACACAATTACTTATGCAGTCATCTAGCTAATAGCATATGTTCTTTATGCCTCTCATGAATCAATTCTTCTCTTGGTAGCTCTAAAATAAATAGCAGCATTATTTTAGTTTTTCTAGGGGTTTTTTTTTTTGGCAGTTTTGAAAACACAGGTTTCCACTTCATACTTCAGTCAACTCAACCCATGAAATTTTAGTGGATTACACTACAATGTTTCATTGGTGACCATAACCATATATCCTACATTAAAGCTGCCCCTTAGAAAGTGAAGCTGGACAGATCTTACCCCTGATGTAAAGGCAATTTTTGAAGTTTAAACTTTCAACAATAAAGAAAAAAAATTGCTCTGTTTTTCTCTACTTTATTTACTCCTTGTCTTTGAAAATATAAGTAATTTGAGGTCAAAAACAACCATTCAACTCTTTTCAACAATTCCTATACAATTTCTGTATTTAGTAACATACTCCCTAGTCTCAGAACCTACAAACTCTGTATAAGGGAGTAGCAAATCAAAGTGACACAACCAATGGAGAGACATAAAAATATGAATCATTATATATGGATAGATGGAAGCTCAACCATCTTGACAACACATCTATAACATCTAAACATAAGAGAATTGTTTGGGGCACCTAAGAGGTTAAGTGTCTTGCTTATGGATACACAGGTATCTATGCCAAAAACATGTATTTAATCTAGATCTTCCTGTATTCAAGATAGACCTTCTATCCCTTATGCCAGACTGGTTCTCATACATAAAATGCTATTATTCAAATAACTAAAAAGAGAATTTTTTTAAATCTTCCTTTTTCTTGTTTTAGCATAAAGCTGAAAGGTAGACTATTTGATCAGACTGATTAATTCCATTTAAAAAATAATAAAATCAGAACAATGTTAAAGATGTTTTTCTAGGGATTTTTCCCCCAAATAAAGCTGTAACTCATACCTAGAGCAGCTCTGCCATAAGCTGGGATGTTATTAAGATATCTGTCAAAAAAGCAACTCAGTTAGCAGGAATGTGCTATGGAATGTGTCCTTGGGGGACTTTTAAACTGATGTCCCTAATGCAATAACACAAAACAAGAAATAAAGTGGACAATGCACAAAGAAAAGGTGAAAAGAAAGAAACCCCTTCTTTTGAGGAGGAGGGAAAGATATTAAGTTCTGAAACATAATTTGAATGATTTTTAATGGAAGTCAGATAAATCCAGAAATAAATAAGTTATGAAGTAAAAGAATGTGCCACAAAGGGATGGAATGTGTAAACTGAAAGGGATGAAGGATTAGTTTCAAAGGTTGAAGAAGAATTTTTTAAAAGGGAATATACAGAAAAGAACATTGCAGAACTTGTTCTTTTTAAAGAATTATCATACTGGGTGGATTCTTGGAAAATGGTAGAGTAGGTAAGAAAGTTCCAAATTCTCCAGATTTCCCCCATAAACTTGCATTTCAGGGATAACATAGACTTTGAAAAACAAAGTAGACTTGGGGGAGAATAGGGTTCTCCTGGGACAACCTGAGAAGATCCAAAGAAAGACTAAGGCCAGGGTTTAACCAGTGTGAAGAGCAAATACCTCCAAGTAAGCTCTGTAGAAACCACAAACAGGAAGTCCTCAGGCTAGCTGGGTTGAGCTGGAACCTCAGCCAGAGCCACTAGAACTTTCATCTCTTAGCTAAAGGGAAAGGGAGGTCTGAATCTGAGAAGACTGAGGAAGCATTCACTAATTAGGAAAATAGGTCCAGTTGGCTGAGACATGTCCCTGGACAAGAAGGAACCAGAATATAGGATGAGTACAGAAGCAGTGAACAGACACATTGCTGGCTGTGGGTACTTGCAAGAGGGTGGAACTTTTGGTTTGGGGTTCTAGGTTAGAGAAAGCTGAACTGAAGCCAGAGGCACCATCCTTCTCACCTCAGGATTAGAAGTACTTATTATACTAATAAGTTGTTATTTTTGAAAAACATGAGCAGGCAAAGAAAAAAAAAACAACTATAGAAACGTAGCATAGAAATAGGGAAGATTAAGGTTCATCTTTAGAGAAGGACATTGAAGTAAAAATAACCAAAAAACAAAACAAAAAAAAAAAAACAAAAAAAAAACCTTTCTTATTCCAAGGAGTAAGATTAAATGGCTACCTGCCCAGAAAAAATTCATAGAACTCCATAAAAGACTTTAAAAATCACTTGAGAGAAATTGAGAGAAAATCATAGATAGATAGAAAAACAAGAATTATCCAAGAAAAACAAGAAGATTATGAAAATAAAGTCAGCCAACTAGAAAAGGAGATCTAGAGTCTTAAAGAAGAAATAATTATTTGAAAATTAGAAGGGAGACAGCTAGGTGGCACAGTGGAGGACCTAAGTTCAAATCTAGCCTCAGACACATTTCCTAGCTGTGTGACCGCGGGGCAAATCATTTAACTCCAACTGTGAAAGAAAGAAAGAGAAAATTGGAATTGGTCAAGGGGAGGCCAGTAAAGCTATGAAACCAAGAAATAGCAAATATATATATATATGTATATATATATATGTATATGTATATATACATATATATGTATGTATATATATATATACACACACATAAAGAATTTAAAAATTGAAGAGAGGATGAAACATCTTTTAAGAAAAACAACAGATCTGAAGAGCAAATCAAGAAAAGAAAATATAAGAAAAATTGGACTATCTAAAAGCTGTGAACAAAAAAAAAAAAAAAAGAGAGAGACCTTGACATTATGTCTAATAACCCAAGAAATAGTCTAAGAAAGTTGTCCTGAAATGATAGAATAGGAGAGGAAAGTAGAAGTAGAAAAAATCCATTGATTATCACCTCAAAGAGATCCTATAAGGAAAACATAGGAACATTATCACTATATTTTGAAACCTCCAGATCAAAGACAAAAAATTTATAAGAAACAAACAAACAGACAGACAACAACAAAAACAATTCAGATATCCTAAAGCTACACTTAAAATTGTATAACTTTTATCAGCAGCTACAATAAAGACAGTCCTGGAATATTATATGTCAACAGTCAAAAGAACTAGACCTGTAGCCTAAATTATCATATCCAGCAAAGCTAGCCATAATATTGAATTTTTTTTAAAAAGGACATTCAAAAAACTCACAGATTTTCAGGATTCAACCAAGACTGAACTTATTAAAAGAGCCAACATCAAATTTCAAGGGACATGACTTGACTTAACAATGACAAACTGTTTATGTTTTATACATGGAAATATAAATGATATATCTTGGATTGACATCAGTAATTAAGCAGTTAAGTGGTTAAAAAGAAATACTGGAACATAACAAAGTAGGATTTGACTCTAAAAAGGAAAATTTTCTAGAAAAAGATAATAATAATAATTATGCTATACGAATGAGGTACAAAGGAAGAAATTATACATAGGGGAAGAGGACTGAAAACCTATTCACATGGGGAATGGGTTAAATAGGGCACAATACTATATATGTAAATGCTAGCTATTAACTATTATTATTGGCTATTTTTCAACTACCAAACTATTAACTACCTCAAGGAACTTAAATATTAATTAGGAATTATAACAAATAAGTAAAATACAAAGTGTAAATATCAGAAAAGATTTCACAGAGGAAGGAGGAGGTAACTGATTTTTTTTTCACTGAAGGTGTTAGGAATTCTAGAAACTAGAGCTGTGTAAAGGAAAGAAGGCAAGAGATATTAGATCATTCATAGAGTCATTGATCTAGGACTGGAAAAGACCCTTTAAGTCATTTATTCCAATATTTTCATTTCACAGATCAGAAAACTGAGGCCAGATGTTAAGTGACTTATCAAAATCATACAGATAATAACTAACAGAGCCATGATTCAAACTGAGATTCTATGAAGAAGTGGTAGCAGGCCAGTATGACTGGGATGGAAAATGTCCGCATGGGAAAATTATTTTTAAAAGCCTAGAAGGATAGTTGGAAACCAGATTGTTTGAAAGGCTTTAACACCTGGCAAAGGATTTCCAAAGAACAATGTTAGCATAGCACTTCCAGGCCTAATACAGTAAAACATACAGTTTGTGGCATAAGAGCCAGGGCATGTTGAAAATAGGAGCTGTATCTTGGTGGCTTTCTTCCCAAAGCAACATGTTTCAGAAAGCCTAAATAATAAAAATAAATACCTGCCACCCAACTCCAAAGAGCCTTTTAAATTATCTTTGTGTACCTCATGATACTTCTCTGGTTCCCTATCATTGCATATTTCTCCTACTAAGTTCAGAATCCAAGGGCAGATCTAGGACCCAGCATCTCCTTTTCTGTCAGATCTGCCATCATCCCTGGCATCTGGAGGAATACAAACTGACAAAATTGTATCTTTTTTGCTGGGCACAGCACTTGGCAAACACACAGCACCCATCAGGCAGGGTCCATGTTCATTCCCCACAACATCCATCGGCCTGTGACGTTCCAAGATAGAAATTTGTTTCTCCTACCGCTTTATGACACTTCAACTGCCTGATTATCCCACTTTATGGCAATCTGCATCATTCAGGGCCCGGCGGCAAATGATACAAATTGCCAGGAAACGTTGAAAAAATCCTAAATCATGGCTCTGTCTGGCTCTCTGAATGATGGCATTTGGGTTGGATTCAGATGGTTTGGTTCATTTCGCTGTGAACAGTCATCCCGGCCTTAATGGGTGCCATTGGCTCGTGCATTAGGCTGTGCGGTGACTACAAAATGAGGCAGACTAATAGAATTTTTTTTTCCAATGCACTAAGCAAGCCCTCAGTAAGGAAAAACACATTGATTCTGAAGTTGTTTACTACCAACTAAATAGAACCCCCATAGCTTTTCCCATGCAACCCACATTAGAGTTAAATTAACAGCCCTCATACTTATCCATTTTACTAGTACCAGACAAAAGTGCTTACACCATTAGGAAAGTGAGTTGCCTCAGTCTAAATCTTGCTACAGAAGATTGTCTCTTTCATTTACTGCCTAGCTATCAAAAGTTGTAATATCAAGCACAGATGAGAATTTAAAGAAAAATACTGGGAGGTCATAAATACTGACTGTATTTGTACTCGGTGATATATTAGCATTAAGGAAAGGTGGTTTGGGGGCCTTTGAAAGAAGCTAACAGAGAGACAAAAGAATGATGAGATGCTTGCTAATTAGATCCCTAGCAACTCTTTTCCTAAGCTTTGCTCTGGCAAAAATTTCTGAACTATGAATTTATAAATGAAAAATCCCATAGCCAGGAGCTCTTTTAGTGAGTAGGACAATGAAGTTGGACCATGGGATTGAATGAAGTGATAGAAAAATCCATTTCTGGTGACCATTCTTTGTCTAACACTGAGCCAAATTCCAAGTCATTCTCAGCTTTCTAGTCATAAAATCTTCAAAGCTCCACATTCTTATTTTCCCTGTATCTTCAAGAACCTCTTCTCTGAGGGTTTCCTTTTTTTATTAAAAATAATTAATTTGTAATTTTAAAAAATTGTGATGGTTAAACACTTTATATTAAAGAGGCTGAAAAACCAGACTGAGGGGATTAAAAATGCTTTGGTGAACTTTAAACATGAAATCTAACAGCCTAGAGAATCTAGGAAAAATGAAATTTCACTTAGGGCTTATAAAAATGCAAATGCCTACATTCCTTCAGAGACTTTTATAAAGTTAGAATTAGCAAAGAAGTTAGGTTGTTTAAATGCCCAAAGTTAGCCAAAACCGAGATTAAGTAAAGGACTTCTAGTAAAATAGTTCACTTAAAAAATAATCCTAGGTAATAAAAATCAATAGCAATGTCTACCTCAATGTTAAGTTTAAAAGTATAGAAAAAACTTAGTTTATTATTCTCTCCTTTCAATTACTTTCTCTCAGATCAGCCTTGGAAGTTTTTTGGAAAGTGGAGAGGAAGAGTAAAGCTCAAAGGCACAGAAACACACTTTCTGGGAAATGCTTTGTAGCTACCCAAATTAGTTCCACATAATAGAAACATCTATAGGAAGATATGTTGAGCTCATTTTGAGCAGAAGATAATTTCTATGTTCTCTATATGGCATATCACTTGTCCATTTCACTAGGTCTTTGGTTTTGTTCCTGTAGTTAGGGGAGGTTAGTCTTTTTTCCCCAAGAGGACTGCCTTCTCTTTTTATGTATGTATAGAGTAATGATTTCTCAGAAGAAAGAGCAGAGTTCAACAATTGCCACTGATACTTAGTAGTTATATGATCATGGGTAACATAGTTTCTTTAAAATTCATTTTATCTCCTCAGCGCTTCTCAAGCTGCTTCACTTCATGTTTGTTGTTCTTCCTAGTTTCAGCTTTAGAGAACATCTTGAGACTCATCACTTCTTCTGAAATTTAAAATAGTTCTATATAACAGAGGTTCTTAAAGTGTGCTGTGAATACTGACCAAGATGGCAGATAGGAGAAGCAATCTAGCTGAACTCTCTCATTATTTTCCTCCAAACAATTTTAATGTAAGACCCCAAATAAAATTATGGATGGTAGAGCCAACAAAAGATCAGGGCAAAATATTTTTTTAGCCTAAGAAACCTTGGGAGAATAATTGGTAGGAGAGCTCTGTGACATCAAATTGGAGGTCTCTTTAATACATAGCATCCATGGACCAGTGCTCAGTACAGCGATGGTAAAAGGGTCAGACAACTGCTTAGAAAGAAATTATAGACAAACCAAAAGACTCTAGCTTCTTTTGATTATGTTAAATTAAAAAGAATTCACTATTTGACAAAAATTCCTGGGAAAACTGATAAATACTCTAGTCTAAACCAAAGATACAGCAACATCTTGCACAGTATACCAAGATAAAGTCTTCAAATAGGTATATGATTTAGACATAAAAGGTGATAACACAAACAAATTAGGAGAAAAAAGAATCTTTGCCTGCCAGATTAATGGAGAAAGGGAAAGTTTATGTCCCAACATTATGAAATGCAACATCAAGTAATTTTTATTATATTAAATTTTTGTTTGCACAAACAAAGTCAATGTAACCAAGATTACAAGAGAAGCAGAATGTTGGGGAAAAAATTTTTTACAGCAAGTGTTTCTCATTTCTAAAATATATAAAGAACTGACTCAAATTTACAAGAATAAAGGATATGAACAGGCAGTGTTCAGATGAAGAAATTAAAGCCATCTCTAGTCATATGAAAAAAATGCTCTAAATCACTATTGATTAGAGAAATGCAAATTAAAGCAACTCTGAAGTATACCTCACACTTACCAGATTGGCTAATACAACAGAAAAGGAAAATTATAAATATTGGAGAGGATATAGGAAAATTGCATTGGTTACCAATTTATTAGCATTGTTGATAGAGTTATGAACCAATCCAACCATCCTGGAAAGCAATTTGGAACTATTCTCAAAGGGCTATAAAACTGCATATCCTCTGACCCAGCAATACCTCTACTAGGGTTATAGATCCAAAGAGATTATAAAAATGGAAAAGGACACACATGTACAAAAAATGTTTATAGCAACTCTTTTTGTTTTGGCAAAGAATTGGAAATCAAAGGAATGACCATTAATTGAGAAGTAGCTGAACAAATTGTGGCATATGAATATAATAGAATATTATTGTTCTATAAGAAATCATGAGCAGGCAGATTTCAGGAAAAAAAAAACCTGATAAGACTTACGTGAACTGATATTGAGTGTAGTGAAAAGATTCAAGAGAATAATGTATACAGTAACAGTAACATTGTGTGGAAGGTCAACTTTGATAGACTTTGCACTTCTTAGTAATATAATGCTTTAAGACAATTCTAAAAGTCTCATGATTGAAAATGCTATCTACATCTGGGGAAAAAAATCTGGAGAGTCTGAATATAGATTGAAGCATACTATTTTCATTTTTTTCTTTTTCATGATTTTCTCCTTTTGTTCTGATTCTTCTTTGACAACATCACTAATGTGGAAATAAGTTTATCATGATTGTACATGTATAACCTATATCAGATTTAATGCCATCTTCAGTAGGGATGAGGAGAGAGAAGGAGAAAAAATGGAAATCAAAATCTTATAACAGTAAATGTCAAAAACTAATAAATAAAAAAGAGATTATCAGAAATCTTTTATGATTACTAAGTATAGATTGTAATGATTCACAACTGTCCTACCCATACGCAGTTCTGTGTCTTAGGTTCTAGAGCAAGGAAAAGTGCTTTTCATCAATCACAACAAAGGATCTGGGGTCTTAGTCAGAGGTTGAAGGCAAAGAGAAATACTTTAGGAAAGCAGGGAAACATTATAGGTAAAGACAGAACATAGACCAAGAGGACAGTAACCACAATGTTTCCACCATAATACCTTGGAAGCATCAAAAATTTGTAGACCCTTGGAACTAGTTCTGAAGACAGCTGCATGAAAAATCCTGAAGTTTGGGAAAGAGCCTCCCCATTCCCAGGTGGACAAAGCACAATTTTAACATAAAGTTCAAAGTCAAGAAATAAGCTAGAAACAACAACAACAAAAATACTTGACCATAAAAGCTATTACAGTGGCAGGGAAGACCAAGACACAAACTCAAAAGACAATAATTTGAAAACAACTTACAAGAAAAGACTCAAAGAAAATGCTAATTTGATATAAATTCAACAAAAATTCCTTAAAGAATTTTTTTTAAAAATATTGATAGAAGAAAAATTGGGATAGGAAAACAGAGTGATGCAAGAAAATTATGAAAAGAAAATGAATAGCTTGGCAAAAGAGATGCACAAAAAAATTCTGAAAAAAAAATTAAAACAGAGGTGACCTAATAAAAAAAAAGATACAAAAATTCACTGAAGAAATAAAAAATTCCTTAAAAAGAAAAATTGGCCAAATAGAGGAAAAAAGATATAAGAAAGCCCATTGAAGAAAATAATTTTTTAAAAATTAGAATTGGGCAAGTAGAAGTTAATGACTCCATAAAACATCAAAAAAACCAATAAAAGTCAAAGGAATGAAAAATACAAGAAAATTTAAAAGAGCTCATTGGAAAACACCTGACCTGGAAAATAAATACAGAAGAAATAATTTAAGAATAATTGAACTATCTAAAATTCATGATAACAAAGGATCCTAGACTACATATTTTAAGAAATTATACAGAAAACCTGTCCTAATATCTTATATCCACAGAGTAAAATAGAAATTGAAAGTGTTGGAATCCTTACAAACTGCTAACTAATTAGAGTTGATCTAATCTTACAAGAAGATGCTTTGGGCAGAACCTGAAACAAGGTACTAAGTAGGACTAATTAATACAAGGCTTGTGTTCACACCTTTGCTCATTGGAGTTCACAAGTATGGGAGTTTCACCAAGTAAACTTTGTATGAGTTCACACCTCCCTTGAAGCTCTTTGGGCCAGAGAGCACTATGGGAGAAAACCCACAATCCCTCTCTTGAAGGAGCATAAATAGAGCTTCAATGGGCCAGTCGAAGAAGTTTTTCAGAGTGAAGAAGCTACAAGTCGAGATTTCAGCAGAATTACGCCAGAAGCCCTCTCTCCGAGGCAAGGCAGAATATTTTCCACTTGGCTGGCTGGTCGCAGAAGAAGAGTTTTCAGAGGAAGAAGCTACGAGTCGAGAGTTCAGTGGACAACCAGATTCATCTTCATCTCACACCACTGTGGTAGGTGGCTGGGCTCCTGCACGCCCCCCACTGAGACCAAGCTGGTCTGAAAGACTCACCAGAAAGCTAGCCGAGCCCCAAGTGAAGGAAACAAGAGATTCATTCCATCTCTGTGCTGGTTGGAGGCAGAAGAAAGCAGAGGCAGAGGCTGAAGGACCAGACCTTTGGATTTGGCGACATTCAGAGGGAGCTCTTGGAACCAAGCAGAGAGATAGACCTCTAAACTAACTGGGCTATATTGGAGATAATAAAAGATCTGAACTTTTATCACCTGGCTGCATTTTGGGAAGAAAAAGATCACCACATTTTGGCACCCGAACAGGGACTGATTCAGATCCATCTGAACTAGATCACAACAGAAAGAATCCATCAATCACCTCCTGAAAATAGTTCCCCAAATGAAAATATTATAGCCAAATTTCAGAACTCTCAATCAAGTAGAAAATATTGCAAAAGAAGAGGACAAGGAGGAGGAAAGGGAGTGGGACGAGGAGGAAGAGGAAGAAAAGGAGGAAGGAGAAGAGGAGGAGGAGGAGAAAGAAGAGGAGAGAGAGAGAGAGAGAGAGAGAGAGAGAGAGAGAGAGAGAGAGAGAGAGAGAAGAGGAGAAAGGGGAAGAGAAGGGGGAGCACGAGGGAGGTCTTCAATGATTTTTTAATAGTATAAAGAGTCTAAAGGGGTTCCAAATCCAAATGTTTGAGCCTAGAACAATGAGAAGTTAAGTGATTTGCCCAGACTGACATAGTCAGCATACAGTATCAGCATACAGACTAAAAATATGAAATTTCACTACTAATAGAACCATAAAGAAAGATGAGATCTTAGAAATTATTCAATACAATCTTCTTGTTTTACAGAGAGGTTAAAAATATAGTTAATAGCAAATGCCAGAACAAGAATTTTCCTACTTCTTGACTCCATTACTTTTTTTCCCTTACAGCAAGCATACTTGAGTCACTTTAATCATGCCCAACTCTTTATAATCCCTCCACTCTTTTTTTAGTTCATTTTATAGATGAGGAACTGGGAAGATAGGGTTAAGTGACTTGCCCAGGGTCACTTGTAAATGTCTGAGGTTGGCTTTGAATTCAGGTCCTGACTTAACTCCTCCTAGCTTAGCCTTGTATTTTTATGTTCATTATATTATACCTGAGTAGGAGAAAATTAAGTGACTTGATCTGGTTCCCTAGGATCTTAGTTTTAGATCAACATTTTTTTTCATTCCCCCCATCTCCACCATCATCTTCTCATAGACAGTAGAGCAATTTCCTGCTCACTCGTGACCAACGATGATTTACTGTGTCCCCTATTAGCTTGGGGTAAGTTGCCTTCATTGGGCTTTAATCAAAAGTTCCTCTGTCTCCAATTTGAAGTGAAGTGAAGAGAAAATCCCTTCCAATAATTTCACTAACAGTTTTCCAGGAACTTAAACCTAGAGTGACTGTCCAATGAATTTATCTACAGTGTGCTGTGCAGTAATCAATAAATCAATCTGATTCATTCCAAGGGCAAAAGGTGATTCTTCATTTATTTTCAGGGAGAAGCCAAACAAAGATATAGACTTCATCTGTACAGGCAGGATCATGACTTCCTAGTTGAGATTTTCTTTTTTCCCCTGAAAGGCTCTTTTCTGAAGATTTTAGAACATAACTTCCCTATACCTAGTTTCATCAGCTTTCCTCTGAAATCACAACATAGACCAGAGAAGTCCCTGGGGGTACTCAGAGTTCTCACAGTATTAAGGTTTTATTGCTAGCTAAGCAAGTACTTTGAAAGGTCAGCTGGTTTCCATCCCTCTTTTTATTTGCCAGTTTGCAAAATGACACAGTTCCCTTATTTAAGTAAAATAAGAGCATGGCGATTCCAATACGGGGGTAGGTGGGAAGGTGTTCTTTTTCCTCTTCCTCCCTTCCTTCCTCCCTTCCTTTCTTCTATCTTTCTTTCTTTCCTTCCTTCCTCCCTTCCTTCCTTCCCTTTTTCTTTCCTTTGTTCTTTCCTCCATTTTTTTCTTCCTTCCTTTTTTGCTTTCTTCCTTCCTTGCTTTCTTCCTTCTTTCTCTTTTTTCTTTCTTCCTCCGTTTCTTCAACTAAGCCTTTGCACTAAGCTTTAAATGAAAGGAGTAATTCTAAGAGGTGGAAGTGAGAGAGAAGTGCATTTCCAACACACGGTATAGTTTGTGCAAAAGTCTAGAGATGAAAATGCAATGTTGTTAGTGAATAAAAGAAAGACCAGTTTGGCTAGAGCAGAGTACATTAGATCTATCAAACTGGAAAGATAGATTAGTGTCAGGCAATGATGATATAGACTTAGAAGACTGTAGATCTTAGAAGTAATAAGAAACAATTGAAGCTTAATGTGGAGGGAAGTGACACAATTAACCCTATGTTTATGGACACCACTGGCAACTGTGGAAAATGAATTGGAAAAAATGGATTGAGGACAATTGGGAGACTATGATAACAGTACAGAAGAGAGTGGATAAAGCAGTGGTCCTATGAGTAAGAAGATGATAGATTCAAGAAATGTTATCTATAAGGGATAAAAATTGGCAGCTGTTTGGATATATGGAATCATTTTAATAATCAACAAGCTTTTACATGCCCTCTATCTACTAGGCACTGTGCTAAGTTCTGAGAATATGAAGACAAAGCAAAATATTCTTCCAATAGAGAAATGTTAAAAAAAATTTTAATACCTTCTTGATGGTATTTATATAACAGAAGCTTCTCTTCTCTTTTACCCTTTGTGCCCTTCTACCCAAAAAACCCTAAAACCCAAATTAAGTTTTAAAAAAGTGAAGTGTACCACTATAATGACTAGGCAGCTGATCCCTCACTGCTGGGCAAGAGCAATATATTATTCCCTCATAAACATGACAATGCACATAGAATACTCTGTTACCATATGGTACAAGACAGAGATAGATTAGTGACATAACAAAGGAGCTAAATTTACAGTACATCCCATTAAAAAGCAGTCTAAAATTTAACTGGGTATTAATACTTATTGTCAGTGGGATAGATCTTAATTAGAGTTCCTATGGGAGGCAGCTTCACAATAAAAAGCAAACAAAGGGCTTGAGGCTCACCATTTGTGGTCTATAAAGTGTCTCATTCCAGACTATATTTACCATGAGGTCAAAGTGAAGATGTTAAACTTGGGAAATTGGATAGTTCTTATCCCAGTCTTATCCCAATCCTTGAGGATACTTCTAAGTGATTTACAACCACTGCCTTATAAGTATGAAGTAGAGAGATGTAAGATTCATAGGGTCTGTGTGCACAGAGACTCAAATCTAGAGCTTCTAGGAGTCTTGGGGTCCCATTTATTACTTTTATCCCATCAGAACCTACAATACACATAGAATAGATAGGTACTAATATGGTAAAATTAAATATATATATGTATGTATATATATTATGTATATGCATGTACATATACATAGTTAGAAAACCATATGTATGTATATTTCTCCCCTATCAAATATATTCACTGAACTTCATTTTCACAACAAAGTTTTTTGATCTGTTATGAAATTTAAAATGCAAATGGCCTGGGGAGCATATTAATTTAAATGAACACTGACAGTGTTAATAACTGACATAAGGTCCTTATCCAAGGACTGATTTAAATAGTCAGAAAAGAACTTACTGGGAGTGGAGGGTCAGAGAGAAGGGGGAAATAGACCCCAGCAGAGTCATTATCAGAATAGTGGAAGAAAGAGTATAAAAGAGCCAAAGGCAAAGTTTGCCAAAGTCACCATTCTTCTTAGAACCAGTTTGAGTCTCCTCCAACAGACTTAATGTTAGACATCAGAAATAAAGAAGACAGAAGGCAAGCCAACATCAAATAGCCACTACTGCTTTCTGCACCTGGGAAGTTGAACCCCAAAGGACCTCTGAATGAGGCTTTCCATCACCCTGCCAGACTGAGCATGCTAATAACCTGACACTCACCATTCTAATGACTCAGACTCTGTGCGCATTGTTATCCATGGCTCTACAATAACTCAGGTTAGCTCCCAACCATGGAGAAAGTGAAATAGTAGAAAGAGCTGAACTGAAAGTCAAAGGATCGAGGTTCTATTCCCAACTGCATAATCTTGGACAAGTTCTATTAACCCTCTGGGCCTGTTTCATCATCTAAGAAATTAAGGGGGTGGGATTCTGCCTAATAAAAGATATAGTTGGATAAATTAAGAAACCTTATCTTTCCATTACTCATGGCAGCAACATCTCAAGAGGGTTCCAATTAAGAGTGCAAATTCAGATATTGATATATACTTTCTGTCAACTGGACAAGTTGTTATGAGAATCAAATGAATTAACATGTTACAAGACCAAAGCATCACATAAGCTAAATTATTAGTATCTAAAAATCATTTGTCCATATTCTTTTCTGGTGCATCATTGTAATTTAGATACTATCTTTGGGTTCCAATAAAACACAAATTCTGACAGTTTATATCAATCCAGAAAGAGTTTGAGTATGGGACTATTTTAAATGAGCTATATATCTAAGGACAGACAAACTAGAATTTTAAAAAAGTTCATCACCAAGTTGGCTGAAAGATGATTGATTATATTTTTCAATTTTTCAGTCACAATGCCATTTAAACAGTATCTTATACAACAATGTTGTAACTGGGCTGCTATCAGCACTGATGAATACATACTCACTGATGAATTTGAAAATCTTTATTGCATTGAAGAATTCTACAATTATTCAATTTTACTCTTTGATTTTTTTAGATCTAAATCAGATCTGCAACAGAGTGCTGAAAGGGCAGAGCATCAGTTAACTTTTAGGGGAGTTAACAGTTGACAGAAGGTTGGAAATGGGTGCTAGCAGTATGCAGACAAGTATTTAACAACTGGCTTTCCAGATTTTCAGTACCTTTAAGTTTAATTTGTATTATTAACACTTTCTCCTTCACTTTCTTAAGTCTGGAGAATCAACAAAATAATAAATGTATCCCTAATTTATTATGGTTGCTGATTTCTGAAAATTTAACATTCAACTCCAAAATCTGCAGCCCAGTCCTAGCAAGAATACACTTGTGTACAGATCCTTTTGTTGAGTGCTAAAGGAAACACAAAAAAACAAAAGGCTACTACAGTAATTCGAGTTCTGGGCATGGAATCAGGAAGATGTGAATTCAATTTCAGTCTTAAAAATTATTTAACCTTTGTTTGTCTGAATTCACTGGAGAAAGAAATGGCAAACCACTCCAGTATCTTTGCCAAGAAAATGCCATAGAATGAATGCTCCACAAGGTCATGGAGCTGGACATGACTAAACACAAGATTTACATAAAACTCAGTTCCTGCTTTTATGGAGCTTATATTCTAATAAATATACAAATAACTATAAAATAGGTATTGGTGAGTTGCTTATTTCTTGTTTTGTTAATTCAGATATTTTATATTCTTGTAGATCCATTTTACATGAATTATGTTTTGTTGATAATTGATCATTTAATTGATAATAATAGTTACTGACAAATATCTTTTTCCATCTGTACGTGAGTTTTTGTAGATAGTTTTCTATTTTTTTATTTGGTTTGCCATATATATATATATATGTATATATATATGTGTGTGTGTGTGTGTGTGTATGTGTGTGTGTGTGTATTACCACATATAAAAAATCTATGATATCATGATTGTGAGTATTCCTTCTACTAACTGTATAGCAGAATACACTACTACATGGTTTTCAAGAGTTTCTGAGGCTAAAAAAATATCTTACAGCCTACCTCTTGATATATCTTCCTGAACTCGATGAGATTGGCTCTTGGACAAAAGACATGGCATTTTATTAGTAGACTTATACAATCTCTCTTTAAATAAAATGTAGCAATTAATATGTGAATGACTAAATGTAGGCTGAACATATAAATAGACTCATTCTTCTTACTTCTATTTGCTGCAATATAGAACTGGAAAAAGAAAGGAAAAGGAGAGGTTTACTTTCCTGTAACCTTCCCTCCCCTTCATAGCACAGATGCTGTAGCCTTGGAGATCTCCCATAACACTTTGCATTATACAGACCATACCAAAAGGAATAAGACCCAAGGTAGAGAAAAAGAGAATAGAAGGATTCAACAGCAGTAAACCTAAATGGTTCTTAAACCATTTAGGTTCTTTGAGAGTATACAACAGGACAGAGTAGAGTAGAATGGGAGAATGTTTTAAAGTACAAGACTTAGATTTGAATCTTACTCTGCTAATAATCTCTATCCCTGTGACCTGAATCAAGTTATTTCCGCTTTTTTTTTTTGGGGGGGGGGAGATTCTATTTCAAACCTTAAAAGATGAGTGGGCTAAGATAAATAATCTCCTAGGTCTTTTCTATCTCTGAATATTATGACATACTTCCTATTCTTTTTAAGGAATCTCCACAACTTAAAAACAAATTCAATTCAGACCTCATTCTGAAGACATCAAAATAATACAGCTCTTCCCATGAAGGAATTTATGATCTACTGAGCAGGTGAAGCAGCTTACTGACTTTCTAATCCAAGTGATTTGACCCTAGCTAGCTCAAACAGAGTGGTATAGAAGAGAAAGGGGTAGATTTTCTTCTCCCACCCAAAAAGAAGGAAGAAAGTACTGAGTAAGTTCTTTCCTTAGGGAAATAGAGACATAGAAACTGTCTTTTCTTAGTGGGGAAAGGAATGAATAATAGCTGTTTTCCCCTTTTTATGGAAAGTCATTCATACAGTAGTTACAAGCACTGTGACTGATTATAAGTTTCAGAAAAAAAAATTGAGAGGATTTCAGTAACATTTCCTTAAGGGAAAAAAATATCATTTATAAATAAAAACTTTATGATCTCAAAAATTTAACAGAGTTTACATGAAATGGTGCAGTTGGAGCCCACTGGAAATATCTGGCTCAATAGTATGTCAGCAAAAAAAAAAAAAAATTACAAACTATCAGAAAGAATACTTAACAAGTCCTTGTCAATTTCCAAAGAATTACTAAAAATATTTCCGACAACAAATTCTACAAATAGACAGTTCAGTTTATGACCATTATTCCAAGAGGAAGAGTTCATTTGAAAACAATTATATTCAATTTACCAAACATTTATCAAATGTCTACTACGTGCAAGGTATTGTTATATTCTAGGGACACAAAATTTAAAAAGGAAATACATCCTATCCTCAAAGAGCTTGTATCTATGAGACATTAGGATAACATTTACCCTGCAATATGCTATAGACATTTTGAAGAAAAGAATATAAAATAATCCTTTTTCTTTTCAGTTTTTAAGCTGCTTTGAGGGTGAAAATTAGTGTGCTTCAAATTGATTATTTGATTTGTAAGCAAATTTATTTATTGAAATAAGAAATGTAGTGGATTTAAAATATATTTTGGATTCAGTGAAGTCATCTCTGCTTTTATGTTCAGAATGTAATTCCTGAGATTGTCTATTCATGCTCCCTAGCAAAAAAAAAAAAAAAAAAAGCCATTAAAATCTTCTCTCAAAATCCCAAGATATATTTAAGACTATATTTAATTTTCTTCTCCATTTGACCTCTATGATAGATGGTCAAGAACAAAGTCCCAAGGTTCTTGCTTTTTCAGCTAAAGCATATAGTTTCTTCTTGTTAGTCAAAATAGATTTAGAATATCAGTTTCTTTTGACACATCT
The DNA here is from genome assembly GCF_016432865.1 of Antechinus flavipes. Lineage (NCBI taxonomy): Eukaryota > Metazoa > Chordata > Mammalia > Dasyuromorphia > Dasyuridae > Antechinus > Antechinus flavipes. The sequence continues at coordinate 322,216,093 of NC_067398.1, forward strand.
TTCTCTTTTAAAGAAAGAAATTATTTCTATCTGCCAAGGGAAAATCAGAAACTTTATGAGCAAAACTACAAAACATTTTCCACACAAATTAATTCTGATCTAACCAACTGGAAAAATATTAAATGCTCTTGGATTGGGCGAGCAAATATAATAAAGATGACAATACTACCTAGACTAATCTATTTATTTAGCGCTATACCAATCAGACTCCCAAAAAATTACTTTGATGACCTAGAAAAAATAACAACAAAATTCATATGGAAAAACAAAAGGTCAAGAATTTCAAGGGAATTAATGAAAAAAAATCAAATGAAGGTGGCCTAGCTGTACCAGATCTAAAATTATATTATAAAGCAGCAGTTACTAAAACCATCTGGTATTGGCTAAGAAATAGACTAGTTGATCAATGAAATAGGTTAGGTTCAAAGGACAAAACAGCCAATAACTTTAATAATCTAGTGTTTAACAAACCCAAAGACCCCAGTTTTTGGGATAAGAACACATTATTTGACAAAAATTGTTGGGAAAATTGGAAATTAGTATGGCAGAAACTAGGCATTGACCCACACTTAACACCGTATACCAAGATAAGGTCAAAATGAGTTCATAACCTAGGCATAAAGAATGAGATTATAAATAAATTGGAAGAGCATAGGATAGTTTACCTCTCAGACCTATGGAAGAGGGAGGAATTTATGACCAAAGAAGAACTAGAGATCGCTATTGACCACAAAATAGAAAATTTTGATTGTATCAAATTGAAAAATTTTTGTACAAACAAAACAAATGCAGACAAGATTAGAAGGGAAACAATAAACTGGGAAAACATTTTTACAGTCAAAGGTCTTGATAAATGCCTCATTTCCAAAATATATAGAGAATTGACTCTAATTTATAAGAAATCAAGCCATTCTCCAATTGATAAATAGTCAAAGGATATGAACAGACAATTCTCAGACGAAGAAATTAAAACTATTTATAGACATATGAAAATATGCTCCAAATCATTATTAATCAGAGAAATGCAAATTAAGACAACTCTGGGATACCACTACACACCTGTCAGATTGGCTAGAATGACAGGGAAAGACAATGCGGAATGTTGGAGGGGATGTGGGAAAACAGGGACACTGATACATTGTTGGTGGAATTGTGAACATATCCAGCCATTCTGGAGACAATTTGGAACTATGCTCAAAAAGTTATCAAACTGTGCATACCCTTTGATCCAGCAGTGTTTCTATTGGGCTTATACCCCAAAGAGATACTAAAGAAAGGAAAGGGATCTGTATGTGCCAAAATGTTTGTGGCAGCCCTGTTTGTAGTGGCTAGAAGCTGGAAAATGAATGGATGCCCATCAAATGGAGAATGGTTGAGTAAATTGTGGTATATGAATGTTATGGAATATTATTGTTCTGTAAGAAATGACCAGCAAGATGAATACAGAGAGCGAGACTTACATGAACTGATGCTAAGTGAAATGAGCAGAACCAGGAGATCATTATATACCTCAACAACAATACTGGATGAGGATGTATTCTGATGGAAGTGGATTTCTTCGACAAAGAGAAGATCTAACTCAGTTTCAATTGATCAAAGATGGACAGAAGCAGCTACACCCAAAGAAAGAACACTGGGAAATGAATGTAAACTGCTTGTATTTTTGTTTTTCTTCCCGGGTTATTTATATCTTCTGAATCCAATTCTCCCTGTGCAACAAGAGAACTATTCGGTTCTGCATACATATATTGTATCTAGGATATACTGTAACCTATTTAACATATAAAGGACTACTTGCCATCTGGGGGAGGGGGTGGAGGGAGGGTGGGGGAAAATCGGAACAGAAGTGAGTGCAAGGAATAATGCTGTAAAAAATTACCCTGGCATGGGTTCTATCCATAAAAATTCTTTTAAAAAATAATTTAAAAAAAGAAAGAAATTATTATTAATAATTTTAAAACATATCAGTTGTTCTGCTTTTGACAAAAACCAAGAACTCCAGATGTCCAGATAGCTGATGTCTTATTCAACTACAATATCATGTTCTTATACTGAATTTGTGATCTTTTGCCAAAACCTAATACTTTCTTTTGTCTAGGTAGTCTGAGGGAAAGAAGGAAGGGAGAGAAGAAGGGAGGAAAGAGGGAGGAAGGGAAATAACTCTGTCATCCCTTTACTATAAATCTCTTTTCCTCTTTTATGACCAAACTCCTAGAAAAAATAGAACTGTCTGTCCTTGTTAACTTAATGTCCCTTTCTCTCATTCATTTCTTAATCTGACATCTGACATTTCCATTTTATTCAATGGAAATTGCTTCCCCCCCAGTTACCAATGATATCTTAGTTGCCAAATTTGAAGAACACTCCTCAGTGTTTATGTTTCTTGACCTCTCTACAGCATTTGTAATGTGTTTGAAGTGGAACACCAAGTGGTGAGATTAAGGAGAGCAACTGATACCAAATATTAGAGTTTGGCACCATATGTTGGGGTTTGATCATGTGAAGAATTCACAGTGATCTTTCTCTTTGGCAAAAGGTAAATTTATGAGATGAGATTACAGACAAAATAAATAGGTAAAATAGATACCAGAAGTGGTAAACATGAAAGACTTGGGAGAATATATAGTTAATAAACAACAGGGTTTTTAATAACTAACAATAGAAAAGACAAGTTTCTTTGTGCAACTCACAATTAACCAGGCAAAAGGTAATACATCATGAGGAGTTTAGCACCCTAAAGAGTTAATTAGCTACAAGAAGGAGAAAGACACCATGAAGTATGAGGGTGAGGAGACTGAGAAGAAAGACATCTTGAGACAGAACACCATTGTGGGCCAAACCAAAAAGGATTTAGGAAAGATGGCATGGACCCTAGGAAGATATATAGAGGAGGGGTTTGACACAGCAAGGTAGGACTATCCATAATCTCCACAGAAGATGAGACTATAAGGTTGAACTGATCCCCATTAGTGTCCTTTCTTGCTTGTCTCAGGGAAGAATATTATCAATCCTTCAGGGTTTTCTACCAATCCCACCTAATGAATGGCCCAGGACCTCATCATTTGATACATGACTATATTCTCTTCTAGATACTCTCTGTTCTATGAGTTTTCATGACACTCTCGTTTTTTCCTCTTATTATCTATTCACTTAATCTCTATCTCTTTCCTGGATCATCCTCTAAATCCCATCCCCTAAAAGTGAGTATACCCAGCATTTTTCCCCAACCCTCTTCTCTCTCCCATTTTCTGATTAGCTCCCATTAGCTCCCAATGATCATTTGTATGAAAAAGATCTATATATCTAACCCCACTCTTTCTCCTGAGCTCCACTCCCACATCAGCAAGCAGAATAGTGGTAGAATTGCTGTAGCAGTAGATTTGGAGTTAGGAAAACCTGAATCCAAATCCATCCTCAGATATTTTTCTGGGAAAGTCACAAAATTGCTATCTGCTTCAGTATCCTCATGTGCAAAATGAGCTTGATAATTATATCTAGTTATCACCACCCCCAGGCTGTTGTAAGAATCAAGTGAGGTATTTGTAAAGAACTTTTTAAACCTTAAACCTAAAGCTATGATTATAACTAGCTGTCTACTGAGCTCTTAAAACTGGATGTCCTGTAATTTTCTCAAACTTAGTAGATACAAAATAAAATTCATTTTTAAAAAGAAAAAAAAAACTATCCTCTTTTTAATTTCCTTATTTTGATTAGTTATAATACCATACTTATAGTGACTCAAGTTCACAATCTTAGATTTATTTTCAACTCCTGAGTATCTTTCATCTTATACATATAATTGATTGCTGTCTTCTCAATTCTAAATGAACAATGTGCAAATATTTTTACATTTTCTTTCAAATACTTTGAGAAAATGCATTTATTTTTGTGGTCAAGTTAGATGCCACATTTTAAAAATTATTCTGTTTTAGTATCATTGGACTAATAGTTGGATTCATGTCTTCAAACTCAAAAAAAGTTGTAAACCAATTGAAAGAAACAGAAATCACAGAATACACAACAATGGATGTTTTGAAAAGAATCTCTGAAAGGCCATGTGTGTGAGACTTTAATTGGTTCACAAAACCTTCTGGGAAGAAAAAAAGTATAATTTAAGTGCAAGGGACATATTGTCCATCTTGTGGGAAATGTGGTATAATCTGAGGCTCCCAGAACACCTCAGAATCACCAATTGTGAAGATTCAGCCATAACGAATTTTCATAGGCTCCATATTGGATCTGTTTCAAGTGAAAGGCCTCCCCTTATATTTCATTTCCCTAAAATTCCAAAAAAGAAGGAAAAGTACTGAGTAACTGTCCAACATTCAAGCAGAAAGTCCCTTCCAAATTCTTACAGTCTGAACATTACTGGCTGGGGAGTTGAGGGATGGAAGAGGTAAGAAGGAGTTACCATATCTGTGCTGTTCAGAATCTATCCCCATTGAGAATTCTACTTCATCCCCTCTTTTATGAGCTAATTCATCTTCCTTGATTGATACAATTATTTTACCACATTAACTTTAGCTATGCAATTCTTCTTGGAGTGCTGGAGGGAAAGGGACAGAGTTGGACTAAAAAAATAAATAAATAAGATACTCAGTTTGAAAATGTTCATTTTGGTAGATAGCCTCTGGGGGCTAAAGCTGATAGAGAATAAGGAGTTATCCTCAGAAATTAGACCTAGTGTGGCTCCATCTCCAATCCCTCTTCTATTATAGACTCTTCTTGTTCTCATAACTGAGTTCATATTTTAATCTAGGGTGTTATCTCTGGTCTTTATATTTTTACTGCTTCCATCTTGAGTTTAAAATGCAGTGAGAATTTATTCCAGACCAACTTGGCCTTCTTCTACCTCTAGTATTCCCAAAAGGATCCATAACCAAGGCAAGCTAGCATACTAAAATAGTTTTATCCACAAGAAGGACATTAAAAGGCTTCTTCATCACATGGAATCTTTCTGTGATGATATTAAAATTCAATCAGTTTAAAGTTCTTAACGTACCCTAAGGAAAAATAGAGACAGAAGACTTTCAGATTGAATCCAGAGGTTACATTGAACCAATAGATAAAGGTGATTCTTAACTACCTTGGTTTCCCTCAGGCAAGACACACTGAGCATAAAGATATCAAGGCTATGATTGAGTATATTAGGAGGCTTACTGGCATTCTGAAATCAAAACTAAATGGAAATAACACTTGTAAAGCAATTAACAGAAGTCTTAATGTACATTTCTTTAACTATAAAATGGGTCATAAGAGTTGGAAAGTACCTTAACAAATGCTATTATAACTTAGGGTCAAATTTCATACCAAAAAGGAGGAAGAGAATTGATATTCTTAGATAACACAACAAACAGGTCATAAAGCTACAGAAGTATTTTTGAAATAAACAGATATAACTTCCCTAACAATTGTAAAGACTCTTAAGAGGATTTATAAATTGTAACTGAAAGCATCTCACCTTATTGAGAAGTTAACAAAATTATCAAGATTGAAGAATGGAACCAAAAGGTCCTCCATGAGCAATATTCACATGGACTCAGGAACATTCCTTTAGTCCAAATTGAAATCCCATCTTTTATAGGAATCCTTTTCTAGACCCTGTTAATTTTAGTGTTTCCCCTCTATAAATCATTTCCTTTTTATCTTGTATATAGTTTATTGGTACATATTTTGTTTTTAAATTTATTTATTTTTAACATTCTTAAAAAAAATTTTTTTTTTAGATTCAAATGCTCTTCTGCCTCTCCTCCCTTCTTCTACCCTACTTGTTCATATTTGCTTGCTTATAGTCTGCGCCTTCATGCGAGTTCTTCCAGGACAAATGCTGTCTGTTGCGTTTCTTTATATCTCCAGTGCTTTGCATAGTACTTGACACACAAGTAGCATTTAGTAAAAGTTAGCTGACTAATTGGCTGACAATAGGTCAACAACAACAAAAAGTGTCAAATAAATGGCTTAATCAAAATGGATGTGTTTGAGAAAAAAGAAATAATTTCTGATGGAAATTCTGAACCAAGCCTTGGATTACCAGTTAGATCATTCAAGGAAACAGTGGCAATTTTGCAATATATATGATCATCATTTCTAAAATATATATAATGCTTTAAAGTTTGCAAGATCTTTCACATGCATTATGTCATTATGATCACATTACTGCAGTCTTTAAAAATTTAATGCCTATAGAACAACAAGCAACCCATGACCTACTAGCTAGAATTACACATCAGAAGTTCAATCTTTCATGGATTAATGAAACAAATTTTCATTCTATGCTATATGAGTCAGAAACAATGGGCATGAGCCTGAATAAACTTCAGAGAAAGTGAAGGGTAGAAAGGCATTGTGGGGGGAATTGTGGGATCACAAAAATCAGGCACAACTAAACAAATGAACAACAAAAACAAAAATGCCTATATGCCTCAAAATATCCTGAAGAACTCAATCAATAAATTGTACAGAAATAAATTCATTGTCATAGATCAGACCATTACCTACAACTGGGAGTATGTTGTAACGAGCTTCTATCACTTCTAAGAACATTTTGTTAAATTTTCAGTGTATTTATGCCTCAGAAAACAGCAATATTTGTAAATCAAGGTTCAATTTATTATTTTGTTGGTTATCCAAACTTACATAAATGATAAAAATATGAATATGCATATTAAAATTAAAAGTATGTTGACCATATTTTTTTTCTTTCCTATGCCACAACAAAACACCAATCCATGAAAACTTAAGAACAACATTTTAAATAGATGTTACTATACAGTTACTCAAAATCTCTAAACTACATGGAACAAAAAACTGTCAGATTGTAGATATTTGATGAATGAGCTCACAATCTTGGGGCAAAAGATGAAGTACACTTATTAGTTGTTTCAGTCATATGCGAACCCATTTTTTCAAATTTTCATTTCAAACCCATTTGGGGATCTCTTGGAAAAGATACTGGAGTAGTTTGCCATTTCATTCTCCAGCTCATTTTACAGATGAGAAAATTGATGCAAACAAGGTAAAATGACTTGTCTAGAGTCACACAGTTAGTAAGTCTCTGAAGCTGAGTCTTCCTGATTCCAGACTCAGCACTCTGGTCACAAAGTCACCTCGCTGCCCTAACTGAGGTACATATAATCCCCATTATCCTTTCTCCTTTAGATGTTGCATCAAGAATGCTTTCAATAAAAATATATGGTAAGAGTACATCCTAAGACTTTTATCCAACTATAACAGTTATTTTTTTCATCTGTGCAATAATCAGTAGGATACTTGGATGTAAAAGAATAATAGTCAAGTAATAACTTGGTCCAGGACCATTTCTATTTGAATCCCATGAAAGAGAATGAAGACAAGATAACAATCATAATAATACCTGTTCCCTCAAATTACATAGTTTAAAAACCATAGTGAAGAGGGTTTTATGTACCATTTTGCTAAATACTGTACCAAAAATAAAGCAACAAATAAGAACATTCTTCCTATATTAAGTATTTTGTCATATTAGAACTTGTGATTACTATGAAATATGATGGAAGCTTCATTTCACTCTAATAATACTCAATGTTTAAAGTTTTTAAAAGGCAAAAAAAAACTTTTTATATATAGCTGCTTTGAACAACTATTTTTTCCTCCACCATTTTCTGTGGCCATCTTTTTTTTTTCATTTTTTGACCTTTTTGCAGACATCTTTCGTATAAGTACTATAGCTGGAATAGAAATGTCAAGTTTTGATCTTGGGCTTACACTAAAGATGTTCTATATCTTTAAGAGTTAGAGTTAAAAAAAAAAAAAAACCTATGTTATAACTCTTTTTAATCTCTGATCTGGACCTCATTCTGGTCCACCACTCTATAACAAGAAATGAGCAAAGTCAGGCAAAAAAAAAAAAAATGAAGAGAAATGAAACAAATATCAGCCTCTCCTCTTCCTCTACACATACACTTAAGAATGGAGCAAAATCCAGGGAAGACAAGTTAATTATTTGGCCTGCACTTACTGAAACAGACTTGAATAATAAGGATAAGTGATCAACAAAATAACATGAGGGACCAGCAAAAAAAGAGCCACAAGCACACATATCCCATAAAGCATGTGAAGGAAAATCATGGATTTCATTACCATCCTGCCCTTGTAATTACAAATGTTCCCTTCTTGATTCCACATTGTTATATATGTTAAGTATCTTCTGACGACATAATGGAAACACATTAATCTTCTGGCTATGTTGTTGTTGTTTTTTTTTTTCCATAGTGAGACTAGTTTCTCCTGAGGAGGATTCTATTCATGATAAATGGATTCTGATTCATGTCAGTAATGACATTTTATGCCACACTACAGTCCCTGATACTGAAGAGGTTGAAGCTGATTGATCTTGTGAGATCAGGAATTGTGAGCTGCATGGGACTAAATTGATTAGGTGTCTCCACTAAGGTCAGCATTAGCACAGTGAACACCCAGGAATGGGAAGCAAAGGATGGGACAAAGCTAACTAAGAAAAGGAGAACAAGTCAGAACTGGAAAAAGAGAAGGTCAAAGCTCTCATGCTGATCAAAGCAAAACCAATCCCTGAGCAACCCTTGCACTTCCAGTCATGAATACCTAATCTTTAAAAATAATTATTATGATATTAGTATTAGCAGTAAAATATTAAAATGTTATAATATGTATAGTACATATTATATATAATATTTAGCACTTCATTGTATAATGAAAAAATAAATGATCAGAGGATCTCAGTACAAAACTTTTCTGTACAATCTTGAACAAGTTACATAATCTCACATGCCCTCAGTTTCTGCATCTATATTTGCCATTGATGACCCAAATATAAAGTCAATCTCACATGTGTGGTCTTGGATAGGATACAGTCTCCCTGTAGCAACCCTGTAAAGTCAGGGTTTTACACAATTTGAACTAGATAGCCCCTTCCTGTTTTAAATCTATGATCCTTTGATCTTAAGGTATACTTATCAATTTCACTGGTAGAAATAGCTAATGTGATGGATTCAACAAAAGTTATTTACAAATTCACATAAAATGCATACTGGCCCCAAAGAATTTTATAATCTTTTAACAAGAAATAAAACTTGCAGAGAGATAGTAAATTAGAATTCAGACATACAAAAAAGTATGACAGTCTTCAAAATGGATGAGAATTACTTTTGACCATGGGAATCAGAAGAGGCTCAAGAGAAACTGTGGCATTTGAGCTGGCTTTTGAAGATGGTTTGAAGGATGATAGGAGGCCAACAAAAAGAAATGGCTGAAGGAAGCTATTCTAGGTATGAGGAAAAATATAAGCAGGGAAATGGAAATGGAAAAGCATGGGAGATGTTTAGAGGATGGTGAGTAATCCAGTTTCACTGAAGAACAGAATATGTGAGTAGAATTATTGTGAGATAAGTATGGATAAGGTGGAATTACAGAATCAAGATTACAAAAGGTCTTGGCGGGCTTGAAGAATGGACACAAACCAACAAGATAAAATTTGACAGGGATATATATATAAAATCATGCTGGATAAGGGAACCCTATCTTGACAGAGGTTTGTGGGAATAAATCTGTTGAATTTCAGTTCATTACAAACTTAGTATGAACCAATAATATGTTGTGACTGTTTTAAAAGCTAGCCAAATTTCAGATTGTCTTAATTATAAGGTCTATATCATAGAAATAACAGACCCTTTGTTAGAGGATATATGGGAGTTAGAGGATATATGGGACATTGTACTCAATTCAGGACACAGAATTTTAGGGCAGACATTGATAAATTACCACTTGTTTAGCAGAGAATAATCAAAATGAGGGATTTCGAGTCTAGGTCCATTGAAGAATGGCTGAAGGAACTGGAAATGATAGCCAAGAAAAGAAAAGACTGATGGGAAGCTTAATGACTTTCTTCAGATAGTTGAAAGATTGTAATATATTGTTATATATTGCTCCAAAAGGCAGATAAGGACCAATGGGCAGAAATGAAAGAGGGGGATATTTCAGTTTAATAGGGAGGAGGAAAAGAACTCTTAATTAGAATTGTCCAACAGTAGGAAAAGCTACTTTATTAAATAATAGATTCTCTGTTCCTGGATCCAGGTGGTCAAGACGATACTGAATGCCCACTTGAAAGAAACTTCTTAGAAGAGATTCCTGAATTGTGTTGGAGTCCATACTAGGTGACTTTTTTTTAAGTTTCTAATTTCTACTCTTTGCTCTGGATAACTAGTGTAAAATGTAGGAGTTTTAATCTCTAGTCTCAGCTCTACCTTGTTGCAACTTGTACAAGTCAGTGACTGCATAAATGTGCCTAATATTTTTCTCCTCCTGACTTACATTAATGTTTTGGACCAGATCTTTGATTTCTGAGAGTGTCTGATGAGAAAATTTCCCCTACCAAGTTAGATCTGCACCTGTTTCACAGTTTATAATCTAAGAGAACTTATTTGGGGATTGAAAAATAAAGAGACTTGTCCATAATCCCATATCTACATTTATCAGAGATAAGACTTGAAACCAAATTTTTCTGACTCTAAAACTCTATTCACTATGTCATACCACTTCTCTCATGTCAGGTCACATTTTATACTATAGGTTGTGAAAACTATTTATTCTTCACAAAGAAGAGAAACCAATGAAAGGAATTACTATTCTGGACTAGATTCTAACTACTAATGAGGAACTATCTATTAAGTAGAGATGTAGAATGATGGGACCCTTGAAAGAAAGGATTACTACATCTTGAAGGTTCTGATAAAAGAGGTACAAATTGGTAGTGGTCTGACACGTGCTTTACAAAGCAGTCCCCAAACATTTTAAGTCACATTCAGGGAAACTTGACCTGTGATTTCATTGGCATAGGAAACTCTGAGGAAGCAACCCTCCCTCTACTGATGTAGATCAGAACTTTTCTGCAAATGATAATCTCAGAGTTTGCCTGAAGCACCTGAAAGGTTAAATGAGTTAACCCACAGTCACACAATCTGTATGTTTCTAAGGCAGAAAATCAATCTTTGAATCAAGGTCTTCATAGCTAATAATAATAATTAATAACAGCCATATATTTAATTTTGCAAATACATATTTAATTCTTTATTAAACATTCATATTTATATAGAATATATTTATAATTAAACTTATTTATAAATCACATACAAATAATATTGTCCTAATAATTGTTTATATTATAAAACTTACCCAAAAATAGAAATTTCAAAATGATATGACAAAGATGAAATAATTTTTTATCTCATACTCAGTAGGGAATCATTGGAATTTATTAATGATGGGGTGACTGGATCAGATCTGTGCTTAAGGAAAATCACTTTGACATCTGTGTTAAGGATGAATTAGAGTAGATACAAACTTGCAGCAGGGAGACTAATTAAGAAAGTTATTATAATAGTGTAGGCAAGAAGTGATGATAAGACACACAAGATGATTAGAGTCTTAATCTTGAAATCATCCACATGTCCTAATTCCACAATCAAAATTTTGTAACTTTCTTCACCCATTCATAAGCTTTTTCCCCCATCTCTTCCTATATATTATTCTTCCTAAACCAATTCTTCATCTTCACCTTGACTTTCAGTCCCTCCATTGTACCACAAATAATCACCCCTACCCTGGCTCTGCTCTTCTGTCTTCCATATCTCAACTCTGAAGATCAGTTTGAATCTACACTATCCTCTAGTGTTTGTTCCTTGTCTCTTTGTTCCTTCACAAAAATTGTCCATTTGACATTTAAAGCTCTACATAACCTTGTCCTTTCTCATCTTTTAGTCTTTTCACACATTATAGTTCTTCATACAGTCTGCAGTTCAGTCATACACATCTATTTGCTTTTCCTCACATGTAATCTCCCATCTTCTTGCTTTTTTCTCATTGATCTTGATGCCTTAAATGTTTTGCCTTCTTGTTAAGGGACAGGTCATTTCTCCAAGAGCCTCCACATCTGTAGATCATAACATCTGAAGGAGTTGCAAGGCAGCCTTTGCTGACACAGGTGTTGTGGACTGGGAATGAGATAAATTGGAAGCAGAGGGAAAAGGAGAAAGGTCAGACAGTGCAACGGCCTCTCAGTCAGAGAAGTCAGAGAACAGCAACTGCCTCTCAGTCTCCTTGTATCATCCTCTCACAAGAGAAGATCTATTCTGGGTTGGATCTCCAGCAGCCACTGTCAGATGGCTCATGTGTATTCCAACAGCTCTCCCGTCTTTTGCAACACCTAATCTCTGCCTCTTCAAAACCCTTAGCTTTTTTCAAGACTCAGATCAAGTACCACTCCTATGACAGACCTTCTCTGATTTCCACAATTTTTAGTTTAAAGATAATTAAGCCTCCAAAGGACTGTAGTATCACCCCAGAGAATATATGATTAATTAATTAAAGAGTCAAACACCAAGAGAAAACAAAAGACAGACCCTAAAGGAAATTAAGGTCAAATGAAGGAGAAAACATAAGAATATTGGTAGATCCAAGATGAATACAGAATACATGGAAGGTAGATTTAAAGGGGAGATATAGTATAGTTTCTCAATGTTTCTCTGGGACCATCTCTGGGCATTATACTTACACAGTATTGCATTTCCTTTTTTGTTCTTTTCACTTATATTGTTGTAACCTTTTTGTATAGTTTTCCTTGTTCTGTTTTCATTTTGCAACACTTCATTTAAGAATTTCTATACTTCTCTGAATTCTTTGTATTCATTTTTATGATATCATAATATTCAATTACATTTATTTGCTACAAATTATTTAGCTATTCTCAATTATTTTAGCTTACCCCCCAAAATGATGGCTCCTTTATAGATTCTAAGTCAAAGGTATAGACATTTGACCCTTTCTTCTTTTAAAACATAATTATACATTACTTTCTAGAGTACTTAGAACAATTAGCACTTTACAAATAGTAATTAGTGTGTTTGTCTTCCTAAAGTCCCTCCTAGAGTATCTCCATCTTTCATAATCTTTGCCAATTTGCTATGTATAAGGTGAAATCTGAAATGATTTAATTTAATTTAATTTAATTTCTTATAGTGGTGACCAAATTGTATTTCAAAATGATACAAATAGAAGAGAAGAAGGAAATAAGGGCAGGGGTAATGATGGATGAATTAGAAGAATAGTTTCTAAGAGAGTAGAGGGATTTCTAAAGCTCAGAACAAGCTGAGATCAGTAATGAATGTTACAGATGATGAAAATGATTTTTTAAATTATGGTAAGGCAAGCAGAAGAGCAAAGAAGAGGATGATTAGCTAATGATAACAAAGAGGGAAGGGGAAACTACTCAATTCTTACCACACATGTGTTCTCTGTCCAGGAAAATAAATTTGATTAATGGAGAACTGAAATTCAATCAAAGCAACTAGATGGTAAGAAACCACATAGATTCCCTTAGAAAGTACAGGGTCCAACTAGTACTTAAAAAAAAAAAGTAGGTGCTATTACTGGGCTGTTGTTATCAGTCTTTGAAAGACCATGAAGAAGGGAAGTTACCATAGCATAGGAGAAAAATAAATGTAGCCTTAAAAGCTTTCACTGTATCCCTACTTCTCTCTTAGATGGGAGGAAGGAAGTGAAGGAAAGGAAAAGTCACTATCCTTTCATTTTGCTTCATCCTCTTTCCTATCCATTTGTCCATCAATTACCTTACTGAGCACAAAGATGGCCCTTGTGTATCCTCCCTATTCTTGACTTCTATCACATACATTCCAATATGGGTTGAAGTAATCTCAAAATAGCCCATGGTTCCTGATAGTCTGTCTTCTATCACATCTGAAACAAAGAACATTTTTCCCTGTTATCTGGAAAAGCTTCGAGTTCTTTGGGTCTAGTCTTTACTGCAATAGATTCTCTATTCCAGCCTGGATCTCCTTCTTTTCTGGAGTCTCTGGGAAACTTCCATGCTAAAACTTTCCATTGCTCATATAGTTTTACTGATTGACACATCCCTGCCTGTGACCTCAGAATCAGAAAACCATTCAGATGTGCCTTAGCAAGGTTCCACTTGTTTATATAAAATAATTAACCTTCTTTATCATCTCTAAGTCACCCTGATATACACCATGATTGATGATGGGAGTGATGAGAGCTATATGTGTCAAGTCCTAGAGGCATCCTACCATACATTCATTACTCATGTTTTAGCATGAAGAACACTATGTCCAAGGTTTTGACGTCTCTGGTTGTATCCCTTCTCTGTCTTTCTCTGTCTAGCTGTGGATGCACTTGTTTGACAAAGGGATGCTTCCTTACCTTAGTTTTGAAAGTGTTACCTGCTGTCCAACTTGCAGGAGAGATGCTGTCCTGTTATCTACTCCTTTTTGTCCAATTAACTGTTTGGTTCAACTTATTTATATGGTTTTCCCTTAAATGAGCTGAGTCAAAGGTCCTATTTCCTTTAGCAAAGATAACCAGCTCGCGTAATCTTTCTAAAAGACTTTTGAAGTTCTAGAAATGGTCCAGTTTAACCCTTCAAAAAGAAACTTGATCTTAGATTTCATTGAAAAGAAGAATGTCTGGGGCAGCTAGGTGGTGCAGTGGATAGAGCACCAGCTCTAAAGTAAGGAGGACCCGAGTTCAAATCTGGTCTCAGACACTTAATACTTCCTAGCTGTGTGACCCTGGACAAGTCACTTACCCCCAATTGCTTCAGGAAAAAAGAGAGAAAAGCAAAATATCCAGAAAAAATAACATTTTTAATATTGTGTTGCATTCTGTGTGCTATATTAAAGAAAACCATTGGTCAACTCTGGAGTAGGTACATAGGAAAAAGAGGAGAATAGTAAGGGGATTACCTAAAACTATCAGGCAAAGACACTAAGGACATTTGTTTTAGGAAAAGAAAGACTAAAAATGGACTATGATAGTTATCTTCAAGTAATTTCAGGATTATCATGTGAATAAGGGAGTAGATCTGCTTGACTTGGTCCCAGAAAGTAGGACTAGCAGTGATGAATAGAAGTTATAAGAAAATCAGGTTTAGACTGATATAAGAAAAATATAATCTCCTAACAATTTGAACTATCAAAATGGAATAGATCCTTTAGGGCCTTGAAGACTAGCCTAAATGTCCACTGAATGGAGATATCCTAGAGAGAATAAACAACATCTTAAGAGACTATGAACTTCCCTAGGTTTCAGCCATATCAATTATAAAATGAAAAAGTCGAAACAAATAGACCTTGGCATTCCTTCCAACTAGGACAATGATCTTATGAATGAATGAAATAAGTCCTAAGAGAAAGAGAAAAATTACATATAAATTCAAGGTTCTACCATGACCATTATTGCTACCATTTTTGCATCCCTGTTGAGTTACTCTGCTGGTTGCTTGTTGGGCATGACAGAGATTACACAAGTAATATGCTTTCAGATTATAATGGTGGAAGCCTTATCTTCTCATCACAATACCACTCTACAACAAAAACATTTCCCAAAATCTACTATTCCCTTCCCTAGAGGTGGTTAGCTAATATAGGGTATAAAAATAAAAATATTACCTCTGTCTTTGATTCCATTTTTAAATCTATTCATTTTTTTAATTACAGAATCTCAAGGCATTTCAAAGGTTAACAAGGTTTCTTTTCTTTTTTCCTGCAGATAAGATAGCACCTATAGCAACTTGGGTGACATAGCAAGAGACTATCCCATTATGAATAAATAATCCACATTTCAAGCAGGATTATGGAGATAAATGAAAGACGAAAGCACATCAGGGTACCAATTCTCCACACATCTCTACACCAAAGCGCAATGTGTTTTCCCTCCCTCCTTCACATTATGGGGAGACCTGCTTAGCAGAGATGAAAATAAAAACATGAAAGAGAGACAGATCCAGAGACAGACAGACAAAGAAATGGTCAGACTATATGTATGCATCCTGGAGAAAAGAGACTCCTTTGCCGTCAGCAAAACCTGAATTCCCGCCTGAACTTGGAAGTATCAGATGATCACAGTAATGAGATTGGCTGCCACTTGGCACCTGGTGGAGCCACCCCGAGCCATGCTGTAGCCATGCTGAAATGTTCCCCTGTCAAATGTTTGCCTGTTATCTACCACTTGTCTCGATAGCTAATACAGTTCCTCCAGCTGCTATATCATATTAGGTCAGAGTAATGAAAACGAATGCCATTTTCTTGATGGGTTATGCAGAATTGTTGTAATTTGAATCAAGGCTGCCAAGTCTTTTTTCTGTCATTCTCTCTTTTTTCCTCCTCCACTTTCCCCCCTCCCACCTCACCTCAACATTACTACCATCCTTCTCCCCTGGCAACTCCCCACTTTTTCCTGACCATCACCCCCCCCTTCTGTCTCTGTCTGTCTTTCTTCTCCCTTTTCATAGTGAATATATTGGGGCACTGGCGGGCTGCCACTCTAACAGCACATTAGAAATGGTAGAGTTTTCCTCTATCTGATTCTATAAAATGAGTTCACCAGAAGGTGCAGACCCAGCACATTTGTGGTTTTTCCTATAAATTACTTTAACACTGTGTCCAATCATATATATAATTTCAGATTTTCAATTTCAACTCACTGCTGTGTCAGCACAGACTCCACTGATATGTCTAACGTATTTAGCTTAAAATGAAACGGATGGCATTTCATTACCAGGAAGATAATATTTTTGAATATGTTTGCTGCTTGGCAGAATCCATCATTATTCTGCCATTTTATGTTCAGAGTGTGTAATAGCTTTTTAATGCCTTGATGTATTTTATTTATATATGTAATATTTTTCTAATACCATAGGACGGTTTAACTCATTGGACACATTATAAAATCTTAATTGAATGCTTTTAAATATTAGCAATGGGGAAAGGCTGAACAAATTGCCAATATTTCATTTGAAATTTAATAAAGAGAAACGAAAAAAAAAAAGCCACGAAAGTCAGATAATCATCACTCTTCTCCTTGATCCATTCTCTTCAACCTTTCCCTATTTACCCCTCCTATTCTCACTCTCCTCCAAAAAGCATACACACACTTTGGGGAGAAAAGAAAGGTAAAGAAAATCCCCTAGTCCCCTGAGATTTAGAAGCTGTCAGGGTGAAAACCAAACAACATAGGAAATATTGAACATGCCCCACTGTGAATGACAGGAGCCCTCTTATTGGTTGAAGCTTCTGACAGGGCTGAGATCTTTAATGCCTCATTCCTAGCTCTTTGACCAAAGTCGTAGAATGTTTAAAAGACGGCTGCCCTCAAAAGCTGTCTTGGTAAAGGAAATGATTCTTCCCTAAAGTCTGCAGCTGGCATCCATTGCTAAAGATGGTCCAAATTAACACATGACTGCTAAAAGAGAGTGTTTCTTTCTACCCATTCTGCCATGTTGTTCCCCCAGCCCAAACTGGGGCACTGGTTTCTTTAGGTATCTGAAAAGATTTTGAAAATAACAGTAAGTCAAGGCAATTATGTTTGTTTTCCACCTTTAAAACAAAGGGATGGTCACAATAATTTGTCTGTACTATATCAAAATTTATTTCAATGTTTTGAAACACTGACAAGTTACCCTAGTTTAAAATTTCTTTTGCTAACATACTCTAAAACATTTCTGGATTTTAACAACTTGGCACTTTTCTCCAAGAGTTAAATACAGTGTTCAAGGGAGCAAATGTCATTTCTGTTGACAAGTGGTCAGTCCATTTTTCCTCCTTCTGCCTCAAATTCTCTGTCTAAATCTTCAGAAGCCAATTTGCATGCTGATAAAATGTTCTCCATGCTTTGAATAAAAGGTGTCATAATTATTGTTTTTTATTTACTCATGAATAGCTCCTACTGGTATGAAACTCTAAGTGTAGCCTGAATATAATTTTTGATTTGTGGGAACTCAGAGAAAACAAGAACCTGCTATTTTTTTTTCTTTTAAATGTTCTGCCTTCTTAAAAGGGAAGAAAATTAAAAAGCAAAATGTATTCTATAAGGTTCAAGTTATTCCCTTGAATCAAATTAAAGTACTGGAGAGATTTTTGGAACTTTTTTCAGGCCATCAAAGGACTTACAAAATCACTATTCTAGGACATTAAAAGCTGACCCAGTCTCTAATTCTTTAAACATTTCCAGGTAATATAGAAAACTATCTACATTTGAATGAACTAGACAGGGATAGCATAACATGAAAAATACATAATTAAGGAAGAACATATAGATGGAACTGGTCTGTGAGAAGCATTTTTGTAAAAGCCCCATTCAATCCTACAATACTTAGTGAATTGTTGAAATGAAAATCAACCATTTTGTGGAATTTAAGGATGGGATGTTTTAGATGTTTTTCTCCCCCATTAATTGTGATAAAGATAATGAAGAATGATGTGAATATAACTACTAATCAATGGAAGAGATTCCCTTAAAAAAGTAAGTATTAGGTATTTGTTTAATTAAATTGGGAAATAATGAGATAAATGATATACCTTTGATGAAAACAAAGGTTTTTGGTGTTAATGATGGAATTTATTTTAAGCATTAAGAAACTGTTTGCAACACTTTATTTCCTGCCAGAACATTTATGTACTATTTTATAGACCCAGCCTTAAAGTCACAATAATCTATTGCCAAATAGCATTTAAAGCTCAATCCCCAGTTTATGGCTAACAGACCTAATGTAATTTCCTTATAATTCTATATAGAAAAGAAAATCCATGTAATATTTATATAATCCAGTTCTATGTAATTTTCATTATTCTAATATTCTACTTTTGTACTGTCAGTTGAATGTTTTACCCAGAAATATGTCAATGAGCATTTTCTCATTTGGAAATTAGTTTTAATGATCTTTTGGAAAACAAAATTGAAGGTACTTAAGAATGTGCCACTTCATCCCTTATATAACACCTTTCATCCAGGAATATCAGAGCACTCCATAGCAATTAAATCATTAAGCCTCATGACAGCCCCATCTAGAAAGTAGCTGCTTTATTATCAATAAGAACACTTGGCATTTACATTGACTTCTTGAGATGCTATTCAATCATTGGTAATTAGTTAATGTGTGTGACATCTTCATGATTCAGGACCAGCATTCTGGTCTCCAGTTTACAAGTGAAGAAAGTAAGCTCCCTAAAGGGCAATAGGACCCCCTCAAAGGCACACCGGAGATGAATGTGAAATGTACAATTACCTGGACCTTTCTTTAAATACCTAAGTATCCACACACACATGGAATTTAAATCAATAATCAAATACACACTTCTTAGCTAGTTTGCTAGTTCTTGTAAGGAAAGGATGTTACGAGGTCATCATTTTTGTATCCTCCATAGCATTTAACACAGCACTGGTACATGGCTAGTATCCTCCACAGTATTTAGCACAAAAGAATACTGTAGATTGAAGAGCATGCCTCAAAAAATTGTATATATTAAAATTAAATTGTAAAGTTTTGATTTTTAAAACAGGCATGATAAATGTAAGAAGTACTATGTAATGATTAAAATAGTAGTCTTGAGTTATAAAGATCTGAGTTCAAATTCTGACTCTGACATATATCGAGTGAATTGAGTGATTTACCTGATCTCCTAGTGTTGCAGATAACTATCTAGGGCTATAATTTACAGAAAAATCAAAAATGAATACCTAGTTTAAAAGGTTTTCCTTATTGGAATCTCTTCACATCAATGAGAAAAGCAAGATTATCTAGGACATACTAATAATTGTCAATTATCTAATAAATTCAAATTCAGCAAACATTAATTAAATACCTTCTATGAGCAGTATCAGATTGAACACAACAATGTGCAATTTGAAGCCTTTAAAGGAAA